>NW_024871515.1:5000-7500 GCF_019054845.1 Dipodomys spectabilis
CCTGACCCTGACCCTGACCCTGACCCTGACCCTGACCCTGACCCTGAACCTAACCCTAACCCTAACCCTAACCCTGACCCTAACCCTAACCCTAACCCTAACCCTAACCCTAACCCTAACCCTAACCCTGACCCTAAGCCTAACCCTAACCCTAACCCTAACCCTAACCGTAACCCTCACTCTGACCCTCACGCTAACACTCACCCTAACCCTAACCCTAAACCTTATCCTCACCTTAACCCTCACCCTAACCCTTACCCTCATCCTTTCCCTAACCCTAACCCTCACCCTCACCCTAACCCTAACCCAAACAATAACCCTAATGATCATCCTAACCCTAACCCTCACACTCACCCAAACCCAAACCTTAACCGTAACCCTCACCTTCACCCTCAACCTAAACCTCAACCTCACCCTCATCCTAACCCTCACCCTCACCCTAAACATCAACCTAACCGTAACCCTCTAAACCAAACCCTAACTCTAACCCTAACCTTCACCCTAACCCTAAACTTACCTCTCACCCTAACCCTCACCCTAACCCTAACCCTAAACTTTCCCTAACGCTAACCCTAACATTAACCCTCACCCTCATACTAAACATCACTCTAACGCTAACCCTCACCCTAACCCTAACCCTAAGCCTCATCCTAACCCTACCCCTCAACTTAACCTTCACCCTCCCCTAATCCTCACCCTAACTCTAACCCTAACCCTTACCTAAACAAAACCCTCACCCACACCCTCAACTTAACCCTCACCATAACCCTTACCTCACCCTAAACCTAACTCTAACCCTCAGCCTAAACCTAACCCTCACCCTAACCCTAAACCTACCCCTCACGCTAACCCTCATCCGAACCCTCACCCTAAACCTAACCCTCACCCTAAACCTAACCCTAACCCTCAACCTCACTGTAACACTCACCGTCACCCTAACACTCAACCTAACCCAAACCCTCACCCACACCCTAACCATCACACTCACCCGAACCCTAAACCTTACCCTAACCCTAAACCTCACCCTAAACATCACCCTAACCCTAACCTTCACCCTCACCCTCACCCTCACAATAAACATCAACTTAACCCTACATCTCAGCCTAACCCTAACCCTCTACCTGACCCTAAACCTCACCCTGACCCTCACCCTAACCCTAACCCTAACCCTAACCCTCACCGTAAACCTTACCCTTAACCTAACCCTCAACCTAAACCTAACCCTCACCCTAAACCTAACCCTCACACTAACCTTAACCCTAACCCTCACCCTCACCCTCTCAATACCCCTAACCCTAACCCTAATCTTAACACTGACCCTCACCCTCACCCTAACCCTAACCCTAACCCTTAACCTCACTCTCACCTTAACCCTCACATTCACCCTAAACCTCACCCTAACCCTACGCCTACCCCTCTCCCTAACCCTCACATTAACGCTAACCCTAACCCTAACCCCAACCCTAACCCTACCCCTAACTCTCAACCTCACACTAACCCTAAACCTAACCTTCACCCTCATCCTAACCCTAATCCTCACCCACACCCTAACCCTCAAACTCACCTGAAGCCTCTCCCTCACCCGAACCCTCATCCTCACCCTAAATCTCACCCTAAACATCACCCAAACCCTAACCCTCACCCTAACCCTAAACTTAACCCTCATCCTCACCCTAACCCTCACCCTAACCCTTATCCTCACCCTAACCCTAACCCTAACCCTAACCCTAACCCTAACCCTAACCCTAACCCTGACCCTGACCCTAACCCTAACCCTAACCCTAACCCTAACCCTAACCCTAACCCTGACCCTGACCCTGACCCTGACCCTGACCCTGACCCTGACCCTGACCCTGACCCTGACCCTGACCCTGAACCTAACCCTAACCCTAACCCTAACCCTGACCCTAACCCTAACCCTAACCCTAACCCTAACCCTAACCCTAACCCTAACCCTGACCCTAAGCCTAACCCTAACCCTAACCCTAACCCTAACCGTAACCCTCACTCTGACCCTCACGCTAACACTCACCCTAACCCTAACCCTAAACCTTATCCTCACCTTAACCCTCACCCTAACCCTTACCCTCATCCTTTCCCTAACCCTAACCCTCACCCTCACCCTAACCCTAACCCAAACAATAACCCTAATGATCATCCTAACCCTAACCCTCACACTCACCCAAACCCAAACCTTAACCGTAACCCTCACCTTCACCCTCAACCTAAACCTCAATCTCACCCTCATCCTAACCCTCACCCTCACCCTAAACATCAACCTAACCGTAACCCTCTAAACCAAACCCTAACTCTAACCCTAACCTTCACCCTAACCCTAAACTTACCTCTCACCCTAACCCTCACCCTAACCCTAACCCTAAACTTTCCCTAACGCTAACCCTAACATTAACCCTCACCCTCATACTAAACATCACTCTAACGCTAACCCTCACCCTAACCCTAACCCTAAGCCTCATCCTAACCCTACCCCTCAACTTAA
>NW_024871515.1:12500-20000 GCF_019054845.1 Dipodomys spectabilis
CCTTATCCTCACCTTAACCCTCACCCTAACCCTTACCCTCATCCTTTCCCTAACCCTAACCCTCACCCTCACCCTAACCCTAACCCAAACAATAACCCTAATGATCATCCTAACCCTAACCCTCACACTCACCCAAACCCAAACCTTAACCGTAACCCTCACCTTCACCCTCAACCTAAACCTCAATCTCACCCTCATCCTAACCCTCACCCTCACCCTAAACATCAACCTAACCGTAACCCTCTAAACCAAACCCTAACTCTAACCCTAACCTTCACCCTAACCCTAAACTTACCTCTCACCCTAACCCTCACCCTAACCCTAACCCTAAACTTTCCCTAACGCTAACCCTAACATTAACCCTCACCCTCATACTAAACATCACTCTAACGCTAACCCTCACCCTAACCCTAACCCTAAGCCTCATCCTAACCCTACCCCTCAACTTAACCTTCACCCTCCCCTAATCCTCACCCTAACTCTAACCCTAACCCTTACCTAAACAAAACCCTCACCCACACCCTCAACTTAACCCTCACCATAACCCTTACCTCACCCTAAACCTAACTCTAACCCTCAGCCTAAACCTAACCCTCACCCTAACCCTAAACCTACCCCTCACGCTAACCCTCATCCGAACCCTCACCCTAAACCTAACCCTCACCCTAAACCTAACCCTAACCCTCAACCTCACCGTAACACTCACCGTCACCCTAACACTCAACCTAACCCAAACCCTCACCCACACCCTAACCATCACACTCACCCGAACCCTAAACCTTACCCTAACCCTAAACCTCACCCTAAACATCACCCTAACCCTAACCTTCACCCTCACCCTCACCCTCACAATAAACATCAACTTAACCCTACATCTCAGCCTAACCCTAACCCTCTACCTGACCCTAAACCTCACCCTGACCCTCACCCTAACCCTAACCCTAACCCTAACCCTCACCGTAAACCTTACCCTTAACCTAACCCTCAACCTAAACCTAACCCTCACCCTAAACCTAACCCTCACACTAACCTTAACCCTAACCCTCACCCTCACCCTCTCAATACCCCTAACCCTAACCCTAATCTTAACACTGACCCTCACCCTCACCCTAACCCTAACCCTAACCCTTAACCTCACTCTCACCTTAACCCTCACATTCACCCTAAACCTCACCCTAACCCTACGCCTACCCCTCTCCCTAACCCTCACATTAACGCTAACCCTAACCCTAACCCCAACCCTAACCCTACCCCTAACTCTCAACCTCACACTAACCCTAAACCTAACCTTCACCCTCACCCTAACCCTAATCCTCACCCACACCCTAACCCTCAAACTCACCTGAAGCCTCTCCCTCACCCGAACCCTCATCCTCACCCTAAATCTCACCCTAAACATCACCCAAACCCTAACCCTCACCCTAACCCTAAACTTAACCCTCATCCTCACCCTAACCCTCACCCTAACCCTTATCCTCACCCTAACCCTAACCCTAACCCTAACCCTAACCCTAACCCTAACCCTAACCCTAACCCTGACCCTGACCCTAACCCTAACCCTAACCCTAACCCTAACCCTGACCCTGACCCTGACCCTGACCCTGACCCTGACCCTGACCCTGACCCTGACCCTGACCCTGACCCTGACCCTGACCCTGACCCTGACCCTGACCCTGACCCTGACCCTGACCCTAACCCTAACCCTAACCCTAACCCTAGCCCTCACTCTGACCCTCACGCTAACACTCACCCTAACCCTAACCCTAAACCTTATCCTCACCTTAACCCTCACCCTAACCCTTACCCTCATCCTTTCCCTAACCCTAACCCTCACCCTCACCCTAACCCTTACCCAAACAACCCTAATGATTACCCTAACCCTAACCCTCACACTCACCCAAACCCAAACCTTAACCGTAACCCTCACCTTCACCCTCAACCTAAACCTCAACCTCACCCTCATCCTAACCCTCACCCTCACCCTAAACATCAACCTAACCGTAACCCTCTAAACCAAACCCTAACTCTAACCCTAACCTTCACCCTAACCCTAAACTTACCTCTCACCCTAACCCTCACCCTAACCCTAACCCTAAACTTTCCCTAACGCTAACCCTAACATTAACCCTCACCCTCATACTAAACATCACTCTAACGCTAACCCTCACCCTAACCCTAACCCTAAGCCTCATCCTAACCCTACCCCTCAACTTAACCTTCACCCTCCCCTAATCCTCACCCTAACTCTAACCCTAACCCTTACCTAAACAAAACCCTCACCCACACCCTCAACTTAACCCTCACCATAACCCTTACCTCACCCTAAACCTAACTCTAACCCTCAGCCTAAACCTAACCCTCACCCTAACCCTAAACCTACCCCTCACGCTAACCCTCATCCGAACCCTCACCCTAAACCTAACCCTCACCCTAAACCTAACCCTAACCCTCAACCTCACTGTAACACTCACCGTCACCCTAACACTCAACCTAACCCAAACCCTCACCCACACCCTAACCATCACACTCACCCGAACCCTAAACCTTACCCTAACCCTAAACCTCACCCTAAACATCACCCTAACCCTAACCTTCACCCTCACCCTCACCCTCACAATAAACATCAACTTAACCCTACATCTCAGCCTAACCCTAACCCTCTACCTGACCCTAAACCTCACCCTGACCCTCACCCTAACCCTAACCCTAACCCTAACCCTCACCGTAAACCTTACCCTTAACCTAACCCTCAACCTAAACCTAACCCTCACCCTAAACCTAACCCTCACACTAACCTTAACCCTAACCCTCACCCTCACCCTCTCAATACCCCTAACCCTAACCCTAATCTTAACACTGACCCTCACCCTCACCCTAACCCTAACCCTAACCCTTAACCTCACTCTCACCTTAACCCTCACATTCACCCTAAACCTCACCCTAACCCTACGCCTACCCCTCTCCCTAACCCTCACATTAACGCTAACCCTAACCCTAACCCCAACCCTAACCCTACCCCTAACTCTCAACCTCACACTAACCCTAAACCTAACCTTCACCCTCATCCTAACCCTAATCCTCACCCACACCCTAACCCTCAAACTCACCTGAAGCCTCTCCCTCACCCGAACCCTCATCCTCACCCTAAATCTCACCCTAAACATCACCCAAACCCTAACCCTCACCCTAACCCTAAACTTAACCCTCATCCTCACCCTAACCCTCACCCTAACCCTTATCCTCACCCTAACCCTAACCCTAACCCTAACCCTAACCCTAACCCTAACCCTAACCCTAACCCTAACCCTAACCCTAACCCTGACCCTGACCCTGACCCTAACCCTAACCCTAACCCTAACCCTAACCCTAACCCTAACCCTGACCCTGACCCTGACCCTGACCCTGACCCTGACCCTGACCCTGACCCTGACCCTGACCCTGAACCTAACCCTAACCCTAACCCTAACCCTGACCCTAACCCTAACCCTAACCCTAACCCTAACCCTAACCCTAACCCTAACCCTGACCCTAAGCCTAACCCTAACCCTAACCCTAACCCTAACCGTAACCCTCACTCTGACCCTCACGCTAACACTCACCCTAACCCTAACCCTAAACCTTATCCTCACCTTAACCCTCACCCTAACCCTTACCCTCATCCTTTCCCTAACCCTAACCCTCACCCTCACCCTAACCCTAACCCAAACAATAACCCTAATGATCATCCTAACCCTAACCCTCACACTCACCCAAACCCAAACCTTAACCGTAACCCTCACCTTCACCCTCAACCTAAACCTCAACCTCACCCTCATCCTAACCCTCACCCTCACCCTAAACATCAACCTAACCGTAACCCTCTAAACCAAACCCTAACTCTAACCCTAACCTTCACCCTAACCCTAAACTTACCTCTCACCCTAACCCTCACCCTAACCCTAACCCTAAACTTTCCCTAACGCTAACCCTAACATTAACCCTCACCCTCATACTAAACATCACTCTAACGCTAACCCTCACCCTAACCCTAACCCTAAGCCTCATCCTAACCCTACCCCTCAACTTAACCTTCACCCTCCCCTAATCCTCACCCTAACTCTAACCCTAACCCTTACCTAAACAAAACCCTCACCCACACCCTCAACTTAACCCTCACCATAACCCTTACCTCACCCTAAACCTAACTCTAACCCTCAGCCTAAACCTAACCCTCACCCTAACCCTAAACCTACCCCTCACGCTAACCCTCATCCGAACCCTCACCCTAAACCTAACCCTCACCCTAAACCTAACCCTAACCCTCAACCTCACCGTAACACTCACCGTCACCCTAACACTCAACCTAACCCAAACCCTCACCCACACCCTAACCATCACACTCACCCAAACCCTAAACCTTACCCTAACCCTAAACCTCACCCTAAACATCACCCTAACCCTAACCTTCACCCTCACCCTCACCCTCACAATAAACATCAACTTAACCCTACATCTCAGCCTAACCCTAACCCTCTACCTGACCCTAAACCTCACCCTGACCCTGACCCTAACCCTAACCCTAACCCTAACCCTCACCGTAAACCTTACCCTTAACCTAACCCTCAACCTAAACCTAACCCTCACCCTAAACCTAACCCTCACACTAACCTTAACCCTAACCCTCACCCTCACCCTCTCAATACCCCTAACCCTAACCCTAATCTTAACACTGACCCTCACCCTCACCCTAACCCTAACCCTAACCCTTAACCTCACTCTCACCTTAACCCTCACATTCACCCTAAACCTCACCCTAACCCTACGCCTACCCCTCTCCCTAACCCTCACATTAACGCTAACCCTAACCCTAACCCCAACCCTAACCCTACCCCTAACTCTCAACCTCACACTAACCCTAAACCTAACCTTCACCCTCACCCTAACCCTAATCCTCACCCACACCCTAACCCTCAAACTCACCTGAAGCCTCTCCCTCACCCGAACCCTCATCCTCACCCTAAATCTCACCCTAAACATCACCCAAACCCTAACCCTCACCCTAACCCTAAACTTAACCCTCATCCTCACCCTAACCCTCACCCTAACCCTTATCCTCACCCTAACCCTAACCCTAACCCTAACCCTAACCCTAACCCTAACCCTAACCCTAACCCTAACCCTAACCCTAACCCTGACCCTAACCCTAACCCTAACCCTAACCCTAACCCTAACCCTAACCCTGACCCTGACCCTGACCCTGACCCTGACCCTAACCCTGACCCTGACCCTGACCCTGACCCTGACCCTGACCCTGACCCTAACCCTGACCCTGACCCTGACCCTGACCCTGACCCTGACCCTGACACTGACCCTGACCCTGACCCTGACCCTGACCCTGACCCTGACCCTGACCCTAACCCTAACCCTAACCCTAACCCTAACCCTAACCCTAACCCTAACCCTAACCCTAACCCTCACTCTGACCCTCACGCTAACACTCACCCTAACCCTAACCCTAAACCTTATCCTCACCTTAACCCTCACCCTAACCCTTACCCTCATCCTTTCCCTAACCCTAACCCTCACCCTCACCCTAACCCTTACCCAAACAACCCTAATGATTACCCTAACCCTAACCCTCACACTCACCCAAACCCAAACCTTAACCGTAACCCTCACCTTCACCCTCAACCTAAACCTCAACCTCACCCTCATCCTAACCCTCACCCTCACCCTAAACATCAACCTAACCGTAACCCTCTAAACCAAACCCTAACTCTAACCCTAACCTTCACCCTAACCCTAAACTTACCTCTCACCCTAACCCTCACCCTAACCCTAACCCTAAACTTTCCCTAACGCTAACCCTAACATTAACCCTCACCCTCATACTAAACATCACTCTAACGCTAACCCTCACCCTAACCCTAACCCTAAGCCTCATCCTAACCCTACCCCTCAACTTAACCTTCACCCTCCCCTAATCCTCACCCTAACTCTAACCCTAACCCTTACCTAAACAAAACCCTCACCCACACCCTCAACTTAACCCTCACCATAACCCTTACCTCACCCTAAACCTAACTCTAACCCTCAGCCTAAACCTAACCCTCACCCTAACCCTAAACCTACCCCTCACGCTAACCCTCATCCGAACCCTCACCCTAAACCTAACCCTCACCCTAAACCTAACCCTAACCCTCAACCTCACTGTAACACTCACCGTCACCCTAACACTCAACCTAACCCAAACCCTCACCCACACCCTAACCATCACACTCACCCGAACCCTAAACCTTACCCTAACCCTAAACCTCACCCTAAACATCACCCTAACCCTAACCTTCACCCTCACCCTCACCCTCACAATAAACATCAACTTAACCCTACATCTCAGCCTAACCCTAACCCTCTACCTGACCCTAAACCTCACCCTGACCCTCACCCTAACCCTAACCCTAACCCTAACCCTCACCGTAAACCTTACCCTTAACCTAACCCTCAACCTAAACCTAACCCTCACCCTAAACCTAACCCTCACACTAACCTTAACCCTAACCCTCACCCTCACCCTCTCAATACCCCTAACCCTAACCCTAATCTTAACACTGACCCTCACCCTCACCCTAACCCTAACCCTAACCCTTAACCTCACTCTCACCTTAACCCTCACATTCACCCTAAACCTCACCCTAACCCTACGCCTACCCCTCTCCCTAACCCTCACATTAACGCTAACCCTAACCCTAACCCCAACCCTAACCCTACCCCTAACTCTCAACCTCACACTAACCCTAAACCTAACCTTCACCCTCATCCTAACCCTAATCCTCACCCACACCCTAACCCTCAAACTCACCTGAAGCCTCTCCCTCACCCGAACCCTCATCCTCACCCTAAATCTCACCCTAAACATCACCCAAACCCTAACCCTCACCCTAACCCTAAACTTAACCCTCATCCTCACCCTAACCCTCACCCTAACCCTTATCCTCACCCTCACCCTAACCCTAACCCTAACCCTAACCCTAACCCTAACCCTAACCCTAACCCTAACCCTAACCCTAACCCTAACCCTAACCCTGAGCCTGACCCTGACCCTAACCCTAACCCTAACCCTAACCCTAACCCTAACCCTGACCCTGACCCTGACCCTGACCCTGACCCTGACCCTGACCCTGACCCTGACCCTGACCCTGACCCTGAACCTAACCCTAACCCTAACCCTAACCCTGACCCTAACCCTAACCCTAACCCTAACCCTAACCCTAACCCTAACCCTAACCCTGACCCTAAGCCTAACCCTAACCCTAACCCTAACCCTAACCGTAACCCTCACTCTGACCCTCACGCTAACACTCACCCTAACCCTAACCCTAAACCTTATCCTCACCTTAACCCTCACCCTAACCCTTACCCTCATCCTTTCCCTAACCCTAACCCTCACCCTCACCCTAAGCCTAACCCAAACAATAACCCTAATGATCATCCTAACCCTAACCCTCACACTCACCCAAACCC
>NW_024871515.1:27500-30000 GCF_019054845.1 Dipodomys spectabilis
AAACTCACCTGAAGCCTCTCCCTCACCCGAACCCTCATCCTCACCCTAAATCTCACCCTAAACATCACCCAAACCCTAACCCTCACCCTAACCCTAAACTTAACCCTCATCCTCACCCTAACCCTCACCCTAACCCTTATCCTCACCCTAACCCTAACCCTAACCCTAACCCTAACCCTAACCCTAACCCTGACCCTAACCCTAACCCTAACCCTAACCCTAACCCTAACCCTAACCCTTACCCTAACCCTGACCCTGACCCTGACCCTGACCCTGACCCTGACCCTGACCCTGACCCTGACCCTGACCCTGACCCTGACCCTAACCCTAACCCTAACCCTAACCCTAACCCTAACCCTGACCCTAAGCCTAACCCTAACCCTAACCCTAACCCTAACCGTAACCCTCACTCTGACCCTCACGCTAACACTCACCCTAACCCTCACCCTAAACCTTATCCTCACCTTAACCCTCACCCTAACCCTTACCCTCATCCTTTCCCTAACCCTAACCCTCACCCTCACCCTAACCCTAACCCAAACAATAACCCTAATGATCATCCTAACCCTAACCCTCACACTCACCCAAACCCAAACCTTAACCGTAACCCTCACCTTCACCCTCAACCTAAACCTCAACCTCACCCTCATCCTAACCCTCACCCTCACCCTAAACATCAACCTAACCGTAACCCTCTAAACCAAACCCTAACTCTAACCCTAACCTTCACCCTAACCCTAAACTTACCTCTCACCCTAACCCTCACCCTAACCCTAACCCTAAACTTTCCCTAACGCTAACCCTAACATTAACCCTCACCCTCATACTAAACATCACTCTAACGCTAACCCTCACCCTAACCCTAACCCTAAGCCTCATCCTAACCCTACCCCTCAACTTAACCTTCACCCTCCCCTAATCCTCACCCTAACTCTAACCCTAACCCTTACCTAAACAAAACCCTCACCCACACCCTCAACTTAACCCTCACCATAACCCTTACCTCACCCTAAACCTAACTCTAACCCTCAGCCTAAACCTAACCCTCACCCTAACCCTAAACCTACCCCTCACGCTAACCCTCATCCGAACCCTCACCCTAAACCTAACCCTCACCCTAAACCTAACCCTAACCCTCAACCTCACTGTAACACTCACCGTCACCCTAACACTCAACCTAACCCAAACCCTCACCCACACCCTAACCATCACACTCACCCGAACCCTAAACCTTACCCTAACCCTAAACCTCACCCTAAACATCACCCTAACCCTAACCTTCACCTTCACCCTCACCCTCACAATAAACATCAACTTAACCCTACATCTCAGCCTAACCCTAACCCTCTACCTGACCCTAAACCTCACCCTGACCCTCACCCTAACCCTAACCCTAACCCTAACCCTCACCGTAAACCTTACCCTTAACCTAAACCTCAACCTAAACCTAACCCTCACCCTAAACCTAACCCTCACACTAACCTTAACCCTAACCCTCACCCTCACCCTCTCAATACCCCTAACCCTAACCCTAATCTTAACACTGACCCTCACCCTCACCCTAACCCTAACCCTAACCCTTAACCTCACTCTCACCTTAACCCTCACATTCACCCTAAACCTCACCCTAACCCTACGCCTACCCCTCTCCCTAACCCTCACATTAACGCTAACCCTAACCCTAACCCCAACCCTAACCCTACCCCTAACTCTCAACCTCACACTAACCCTAAACCTATCCTTCACCCTCATCCTAACCCTAATCCTCACCCCCACCCTAACCCTCAAACTCACCTGAAGCCTCTCCCTCACCCGAACCCTCATCCTCACCCTAAATCTCACCCTAAACATCACCCAAACCCTAACCCTCACCCTAACCCTAAACTTAACCCTCATCCTCACCCTAACCCTCACCCTAACCCTTATCCTCACCCTAACCCTAACCCTAACCCTAACCCTAACCCTAACCCTAACCCTAACCCTAACCCTGACCCTAACCCTAACCCTAACCCTAACCCTAACCCTAACCCTAACCCTGACCCTAACCCTGACCCTGACCCTGACCCTGACCCTGACTCTGACCCTGACCCTGACCCTGACCCTGACCCTGACCCTGAACCTAACCCTAACCCTAACCCTAACCCTGACCCTAACCCTAACCCTAACCCTAACCCTAACCCTAACCCTAACCCTAACCCTGACCCTAAGCCTAACCCTAACCCTAACCCTAACCCTAACCGTAACCCTCACTCTGACCCTCACGCTAACACTCACCCTAACCCTAACCCTAAACCTTATCCTCACCTTAACCCTCACCCTAACCCTTACCCTCATCCTTTCCCTAACCCTAACCCTCACCCTCACCCTAACCCTAACCCAAACAATAACCCTAATGATCATCCTAACCCTAACCCTCACACTCACCCAAACCCAAACCTTAACCGTAACCCTCACCTTCACCCTCAACCTAAACCTCAACCTCACCCTCATCCTAACCCTC
>NW_024871515.1:42500-45000 GCF_019054845.1 Dipodomys spectabilis
CCCTCAACTTAACCTTCACCCTCCCCTAATCCTCACCCTAACTCTAACCCTAACCCTTACCTAAACAAAACCCTCACCCACACCCTCAACTTAACCCTCACCATAACCCTTACCTCACCCTAAACCTAACTCTAACCCTCAGCCTAAACCTAACCCTCACCCTAACCCTAAACCTACCCCTCACGCTAACCCTCATCCGAACCCTCACCCTAAACCTAACCCTCACCCTAAACCTAACCCTAACCCTCAACCTCACCGTAACACTCACCGTCACCCTAACACTCAACCTAACCCAAACCCTCACCCACACCCTAACCATCACACTCACCCGAACCCTAAACCTTACCCTAACCCTAAACCTCACCCTAAACATCACCCTAACCCTAACCTTCACCCTCACCCTCACCCTCACAATAAACATCAACTTAACCCTACATCTCAGCCTAACCCTAACCCTCTACCTGACCCTAAACCTCACCCTGACCCTCACCCTAACCCTAACCCTAACCCTAACCCTCACCGTAAACCTTACCCTTAACCTAACCCTCAACCTAAACCTAACCCTCACCCTAAACCTAACCCTCACACTAACCTTAACCCTAACCCTCACCCTCACCCTCTCAATACCCCTAACCCTAACCCTAATCTTAACACTGACCCTCACCCTCACCCTAACCCTAACCCTAACCCTTAACCTCACTCTCACCTTAACCCTCACATTCACCCTAAACCTCACCCTAACCCTACGCCTACCCCTCTCCCTAACCCTCACATTAACGCTAACCCTAACCCTAACCCCAACCCTAACCCTACCCCTAACTCTCAACCTCACACTAACCCTAAACCTAACCTTCACCCTCACCCTAACCCTAATCCTCACCCACACCCTAACCCTCAAACTCACCTGAAGCCTCTCCCTCACCCGAACCCTCATCCTCACCCTAAATCTCACCCTAAACATCACCCAAACCCTAACCCTCACCCTAACCCTAAACTTAACCCTCATCCTCACCCTAACCCTCACCCTAACCCTTATCCTCACCCTAACCCTAACCCTAACCCTAACCCTAACCCTAACCCTAACCCTAACCCTAACCCTAACCCTAACCCTAACCCTAACCCTGACCCTAACCCTAACCCTAACCCTAACCCTAACCCTAACCCTAACTCTGACCCTAACCCTGACCCTGACCCTGACCCTGACCCTGACCCTGACCCTGACCCTGACCCTGACCCTGACCCTAACCCTAACCCTAACCCTAACCCTGACCCTAACCCTAACCCTAACCCTAACCCTAACCCTAACCCTAACCCTAACCCTGACCCTAAGCCTAACCCTAACCCTAACCCTAACCCTAACCGTAACCCTCACTCTGACCCTCACGCTAACACTCACCCTAACCCTAACCCTAAACCTTATCCTCACCTTAACCCTCACCCTAACCCTTACCCTCATCCTTTCCCTAACCCTAACCCTCACCCTCACCCTAACCCTAACCCAAACAATAACCCTAATGATCATCCTAACCCTAACCCTCACACTCACCCAAACCCAAACCTTAACCGTAACCCTCACCTTCACCCTCAACCTAAACCTCAACCTCACCCTCATCCTAACCCTCACCCTCACCCTAAACATCAACCTAACCGTAACCCTCTAAACCAAACCCTAACTCTAACCCTAACCTTCACCCTAACCCTAAACTTACCTCTCACCCTAACCCTCACCCTAACCCTAACCCTAAACTTTCCCTAACGCTAACCCTAACATTAACCCTCACCCTCATACTAAACATCACTCTAACGCTAACCCTCACCCTAACCCTAACCCTAAGCCTCATCCTAACCCTACCCCTCAACTTAACCTTCACCCTCCCCTAATCCTCACCCTAACTCTAACCCTAACCCTTACCTAAACAAAACCCTCACCCACACCCTCAACTTAACCCTCACCATAACCCTTACCTCACCCTAAACCTAACTCTAACCCTCAGCCTAAACCTAACCCTCACCCTAACCCTAAACCTACCCCTCACGCTAACCCTCATCCGAACCCTCACCCTAAACCTAACCCTCACCCTAAACCTAACCCTAACCCTCAACCTCACCGTAACACTCACCGTCACCCTAACACTCAACCTAACCCAAACCCTCACCCACACCCTAACCATCACACTCACCCGAACCCTAAACCTTACCCTAACCCTAAACCTCACCCTAAACATCACCCTAACCCTAACCTTCACCCTCACCCTCACCCTCACAATAAACATCAACTTAACCCTACATCTCAGCCTAACCCTAACCCTCTACCTGACCCTAAACCTCACCCTGACCCTCACCCTAACCCTAACCCTAACCCTAACCCTCACCGTAAACCTTACCCTTAACCTAACCCTCAACCTAAACCTAACCCTCACCCTAAACCTAACCCTCACACTAACCTTAACCCTAACCCTCACCCTCACCCTCTCAATACCCCTAACCCTAACCCTAATCT
>NW_024871515.1:50000-52500 GCF_019054845.1 Dipodomys spectabilis
AACCTAACCCTCACCCTAAACCTAACCCTCACACTAACCTTAACCCTAACCCTCACCCTCACCCTCTCAATACCCCTAACCCTAACCCTAATCTTAACACTGACCCTCACCCTCACCCTAACCCTAACCCTAACCCTTAACCTCACTCTCACCTTAACCCTCACATTCACCCTAAACCTCACCCTAACCCTACGCCTACCCCTCTCCCTAACCCTCACATTAACGCTAACCCTAACCCTAACCCCAACCCTAACCCTACCCCTAACTCTCAACCTCACACTAACCCTAAACCTAACCTTCACCCTCACCCTAACCCTAATCCTCACCCACACCCTAACCCTCAAACTCACCTGAAGCCTCTCCCTCACCCGAACCCTCATCCTCACCCTAAATCTCACCCTAAACATCACCCAAACCCTAACCCTCACCCTAACCCTAAACTTAACCCTCATCCTCACCCTAACCCTCACCCTAACCCTTATCCTCACCCTAACCCTAACCCTAACCCTAACCCTAACCCTAACCCTAACCCTAACCCTAACCCTAACCCTAACCCTAACCCTAACCCTGACCCTAACCCTAACCCTAACCCTAACCCTAACCCTAACCCTAACCCTAACTCTGACCCTAACCCTGACCCTGACCCTGACCCTGACCCTGACCCTGACCCTGACCCTGACCCTGACCCTGACCCTAACCCTAACCCTAACCCTAACCCTGACCCTAACCCTAACCCTAACCCTAACCCTAACCCTAACCCTAACCCTAACCCTGACCCTAAGCCTAACCCTAACCCTAACCCTAACCCTAACCGTAACCCTCACTCTGACCCTCACGCTAACACTCACCCTAACCCTAACCCTAAACCTTATCCTCACCTTAACCCTCACCCTAACCCTTACCCTCATCCTTTCCCTAACCCTAACCCTCACCCTCACCCTAACCCTAACCCAAACAATAACCCTAATGATCATCCTAACCCTAACCCTCACACTCACCCAAACCCAAACCTTAACCGTAACCCTCACCTTCACCCTCAACCTAAACCTCAACCTCACCCTCATCCTAACCCTCACCCTCACCCTAAACATCAACCTAACCGTAACCCTCTAAACCAAACCCTAACTCTAACCCTAACCTTCACCCTAACCCTAAACTTACCTCTCACCCTAACCCTCACCCTAACCCTAACCCTAAACTTTCCCTAACGCTAACCCTAACATTAACCCTCACCCTCATACTAAACATCACTCTAACGCTAACCCTCACCCTAACCCTAACCCTAAGCCTCATCCTAACCCTACCCCTCAACTTAACCTTCACCCTCCCCTAATCCTCACCCTAACTCTAACCCTAACCCTTACCTAAACAAAACCCTCACCCACACCCTCAACTTAACCCTCACCATAACCCTTACCTCACCCTAAACCTAACTCTAACCCTCAGCCTAAACCTAACCCTCACCCTAACCCTAAACCTACCCCTCACGCTAACCCTCATCCGAACCCTCACCCTAAACCTAACCCTCACCCTAAACCTAACCCTAACCCTCAACCTCACCGTAACACTCACCGTCACCCTAACACTCAACCTAACCCAAACCCTCACCCACACCCTAACCATCACACTCACCCGAACCCTAAACCTTACCCTAACCCTAAACCTCACCCTAAACATCACCCTAACCCTAACCTTCACCCTCACCCTCACCCTCACAATAAACATCAACTTAACCCTACATCTCAGCCTAACCCTAACCCTCTACCTGACCCTAAACCTCACCCTGACCCTCACCCTAACCCTAACCCTAACCCTAACCCTCACCGTAAACCTTACCCTTAACCTAACCCTCAACCTAAACCTAACCCTCACCCTAAACCTAACCCTCACACTAACCTTAACCCTAACCCTCACCCTCACCCTCTCAATACCCCTAACCCTAACCCTAATCTTAACACTGACCCTCACCCTCACCCTAACCCTAACCCTAACCCTTAACCTCACTCTCACCTTAACCCTCACATTCACCCTAAACCTCACCCTAACCCTACGCCTACCCCTCTCCCTAACCCTCACATTAACGCTAACCCTAACCCTAACCCCAACCCTAACCCTACCCCTAACTCTCAACCTCACACTAACCCTAAACCTAACCTTCACCCTCACCCTAACCCTAATCCTCACCCACACCCTAACCCTCAAACTCACCTGAAGCCTCTCCCTCACCCGAACCCTCATCCTCACCCTAAATCTCACCCTAAACATCACCCAAACCCTAACCCTCACCCTAACCCTAAACTTAACCCTCATCCTCACCCTAACCCTCACCCTAACCCTTATCCTCACCCTAACCCTAACCCTAACCCTAACCCTAACCCTAACCCTAACCCTAACCCTAACCCTAACCCTAACCCTAACCCTAACCCTGACCCTAACCCTAACCCTAACCCTAACCCTAACCCTAACCCTAACTCTGACCCTAACCCTGACCCTGACCCTG
>NW_024871515.1:57500-60000 GCF_019054845.1 Dipodomys spectabilis
CCTAACCCTAACCCTAATCTTAACACTGACCCTCACCCTCACCCTAACCCTAACCCTAACCCTTAACCTCACTCTCACCTTAACCCTCACATTCACCCTAAACCTCACCCTAACCCTACGCCTACCCCTCTCCCTAACCCTCACATTAACGCTAACCCTAACCCTAACCCCAACCCTAACCCTACCCCTAACTCTCAACCTCACACTAACCCTAAACCTAACCTTCACCCTCACCCTAACCCTAATCCTCACCCACACCCTAACCCTCAAACTCACCTGAAGCCTCTCCCTCACCCGAACCCTCATCCTCACCCTAAATCTCACCCTAAACATCACCCAAACCCTAACCCTCACCCTAACCCTAAACTTAACGCTCATCCTCACCCTAACCCTCACCCTAACCCTTATCCTCACCCTAACCCTAACCCTAACCCTAACCCTAACCCTAACCCTAACCCTAACCCTAACCCTAACCCTAACCCTAACCCTGACCCTAACCCTAACCCTAACCCTAACCCTAACCCTAACCCTGACCCTAACCCTGACCCTGACCCTGACCCTGACCCTGACCCTGACCCTGACCCTGACCCTGACCCTGACCCTGACCCTGAACCTAACCCTAACCCTAACCCTAACCCTGACCCTAACCCTAACCCTAACCCTAACCCTAACCCTAACCCTAACCCTAACCCTAACCCTGACCCTAAGCCTAACCCTAACCCTAACCCTAACCCTAACCGTAACCCTCACTCTGACCCTCACGCTAACACTCACCCTAACCCTAACCCTAAACCTTATCCTCACCTTAACCCTCACCCTAACCCTTACCCTCATCCTTTCCCTAACCCTAACCCTCACCCTCACCCTAACCCTAACCCAAACAATAACCCTAATGATCATCCTAACCCTAACCCTCACACTCACCCAAACCCAAACCTTAACCGTAACCCTCACCTTCACCCTCAACCTAAACCTCAACCTCACCCTCATCCTAACCCTCACCCTCACCCTAAACATCAACCTAACCGTAACCCTCTAAACCAAACCCTAACTCTAACCCTAACCTTCACCCTAACCCTAAACTTACCTCTCACCCTAACCCTCACCCTAACCCTAACCCTAAACTTTCCCTAACGCTAACCCTAACATTAACCCTCACCCTCATACTAAACATCACTCTAACGCTAACCCTCACCCTAACCCTAACCCTAAGCCTCATCCTAACCCTACCCCTCAACTTAACCTTCACCCTCCCCTAATCCTCACCCTAACTCTAACCCTAACCCTTACCTAAACAAAACCCTCACCCACACCCTCAACTTAACCCTCACCATAACCCTTACCTCACCCTAAACCTAACTCTAACCCTCAGCCTAAACCTAACCCTCACCCTAACCCTAAACCTACCCCTCACGCTAACCCTCATCCGAACCCTCACCCTAAACCTAACCCTCACCCTAAACCTAACCCTAACCCTCAACCTCACCGTAACACTCACCGTCACCCTAACACTCAACCTAACCCAAACCCTCACCCACACCCTAACCATCACACTCACCCGAACCCTAAACCTTACCCTAACCCTAAACCTCACCCTAAACATCACCCTAACCCTAACCTTCACCCTCACCCTCACCCTCACAATAAACATCAACTTAACCCTACATCTCAGCCTAACCCTAACCCTCTACCTGACCCTAAACCTCACCCTGACCCTCACCCTAACCCTAACCCTAACCCTAACCCTCACCGTAAACCTTACCCTTAACCTAACCCTCAACCTAAACCTAACCCTCACCCTAAACCTAACCCTCACACTAACCTTAACCCTAACCCTCACCCTCACCCTCTCAATACCCCTAACCCTAACCCTAATCTTAACACTGACCCTCACCCTCACCCTAACCCTAACCCTAACCCTTAACCTCACTCTCACCTTAACCCTCACATTCACCCTAAACCTCACCCTAACCCTACGCCTACCCCTCTCCCTAACCCTCACATTAACGCTAACCCTAACCCTAACCCCAACCCTAACCCTACCCCTAACTCTCAACCTCACACTAACCCTAAACCTAACCTTCACCCTCACCCTAACCCTAATCCTCACCCACACCCTAACCCTCAAACTCACCTGAAGCCTCTCCCTCACCCGAACCCTCATCCTCACCCTAAATCTCACCCTAAACATCACCCAAACCCTAACCCTCACCCTAACCCTAAACTTAACCCTCATCCTCACCCTAACCCTCACCCTAACCCTTATCCTCACCCTAACCCTAACCCTAACCCTAACCCTAACCCTAACCCTAACCCTAACCCTAACCCTAACCCTAACCCTAACCCTAACCCTGACCCTAACCCTAACCCTAACCCTAACCCTAACCCTAACCCTAACTCTGACCCTAACCCTGACCCTGACCCTGACCCTGACCCTGACCCTGACCCTGACCCTGACCCTGACCCTGACCCTAACCCTAACCCTAACCCTAACCCTGAC
>NW_024871515.1:77500-80000 GCF_019054845.1 Dipodomys spectabilis
CCCTAACCCTACCCCTAACTCTCAACCTCACACTAACCCTAAACCTAACCTTCACCCTCACCCTAACCCTAATCCTCACCCACACCCTAACCCTCAAACTCACCTGAAGCCTCTCCCTCACCCGAACCCTCATCCTCACCCTAAATCTCACCCTAAACATCACCCAAACCCTAACCCTCACCCTAACCCTAAACTTAACCCTCATCCTCACCCTAACCCTCACCCTAACCCTTATCCTCACCCTAACCCTAACCCTAACCCTAACCCTAACCCTAACCCTAACCCTGACCCTAACCCTAACCCTAACCCTAACCCTAACCCTAACCCTAACCCTTACCCTAACCCTGACCCTGACCCTGACCCTGACCCTGACCCTGACCCTGACCCTGACCCTGACCCTGACCCTGACCCTGACCCTAACCCTAACCCTAACCCTAACCCTAACCCTAACCCTGACCCTAAGCCTAACCCTAACCCTAACCCTAACCCTAACCGTAACCCTCACTCTGACCCTCACGCTAACACTCACCCTAACCCTAACCCTAAACCTTATCCTCACCTTAACCCTCACCCTAACCCTTACCCTCATCCTTTCCCTAACCCTAACCCTCACCCTCACCCTAACCCTAACCCAAACAATAACCCTAATGATCATCCTAACCCTAACCCTCACACTCACCCAAACCCAAACCTTAACCGTAACCCTCACCTTCACCCTCAACCTAAACCTCAACCTCACCCTCATCCTAACCCTCACCCTCACCCTAAACATCAACCTAACCGTAACCCTCTAAACCAAACCCTAACTCTAACCCTAACCTTCACCCTAACCCTAAACTTACCTCTCACCCTAACCCTCACCCTAACCCTAACCCTAAACTTTCCCTAACGCTAACCCTAACATTAACCCTCACCCTCATACTAAACATCACTCTAACGCTAACCCTCACCCTAACCCTAACCCTAAGCCTCATCCTAACCCTACCCCTCAACTTAACCTTCACCCTCCCCTAATCCTCACCCTAACTCTAACCCTAACCCTTACCTAAACAAAACCCTCACCCACACCCTCAACTTAACCCTCACCATAACCCTTACCTCACCCTAAACCTAACTCTAACCCTCAGCCTAAACCTAACCCTCACCCTAACCCTAAACCTACCCCTCACGCTAACCCTCATCCGAACCCTCACCCTAAACCTAACCCTCACCCTAAACCTAACCCTAACCCTCAACCTCACTGTAACACTCACCGTCACCCTAACACTCAACCTAACCCAAACCCTCACCCACACCCTAACCATCACACTCACCCGAACCCTAAACCTTACCCTAACCCTAAACCTCACCCTAAACATCACCCTAACCCTAACCTTCACCTTCACCCTCACCCTCACAATAAACATCAACTTAACCCTACATCTCAGCCTAACCCTAACCCTCTACCTGACCCTAAACCTCACCCTGACCCTCACCCTAACCCTAACCCTAACCCTAACCCTCACCGTAAACCTTACCCTTAACCTAAACCTCAACCTAAACCTAACCCTCACCCTAAACCTAACCCTCACACTAACCTTAACCCTAACCCTCACCCTCACCCTCTCAATACCCCTAACCCTAACCCTAATCTTAACACTGACCCTCACCCTCACCCTAACCCTAACCCTAACCCTTAACCTCACTCTCACCTTAACCCTCACATTCACCCTAAACCTCACCCTAACCCTACGCCTACCCCTCTCCCTAACCCTCACATTAACGCTAACCCTAACCCTAACCCCAACCCTAACCCTACCCCTAACTCTCAACCTCACACTAACCCTAAACCTATCCTTCACCCTCATCCTAACCCTAATCCTCACCCCCACCCTAACCCTCAAACTCACCTGAAGCCTCTCCCTCACCCGAACCCTCATCCTCACCCTAAATCTCACCCTAAACATCACCCAAACCCTAACCCTCACCCTAACCCTAAACTTAACCCTCATCCTCACCCTAACCCTCACCCTAACCCTTATCCTCACCCTAACCCTAACCCTAACCCTAACCCTAACCCTAACCCTAACCCTAACCCTAACCCTGACCCTAACCCTAACCCTAACCCTAACCCTAACCCTAACCCTAACCCTGACCCTAACCCTGACCCTGACCCTGACCCTGACCCTGACTCTGACCCTGACCCTGACCCTGACCCTGACCCTGACCCTGAACCTAACCCTAACCCTAACCCTAACCCTGACCCTAACCCTAACCCTAACCCTAACCCTAACCCTAACCCTAACCCTAACCCTGACCCTAAGCCTAACCCTAACCCTAACCCTAACCCTAACCGTAACCCTCACTCTGACCCTCACGCTAACACTCACCCTAACCCTAACCCTAAACCTTATCCTCACCTTAACCCTCACCCTAACCCTTACCCTCATCCTTTCCCTAACCCTAACCCTCACCCTCACCCTAACCCTAACCCAAACAATAACCCTAATGATCATCCTAA
>NW_024871515.1:87500-90000 GCF_019054845.1 Dipodomys spectabilis
CTCACCCTAACCCTAAACTTAACCCTCATCCTCACCCTAACCCTCACCCTAACCCTTATCCTCACCCTAACCCTAACCCTAACCCTAACCCTAACCCTAACCCTAACCCTAACCCTAACCCTAACCCTAACCCTAACCCTAACCCTGACCCTAACCCTAACCCTAACCCTAACCCTAACCCTAACCCTAACTCTGACCCTAACCCTGACCCTGACCCTGACCCTGACCCTGACCCTGACCCTGACCCTGACCCTGACCCTGACCCTAACCCTAACCCTAACCCTAACCCTGACCCTAACCCTAACCCTAACCCTAACCCTAACCCTAACCCTAACCCTAACCCTGACCCTAAGCCTAACCCTAACCCTAACCCTAACCCTAACCGTAACCCTCACTCTGACCCTCACGCTAACACTCACCCTAACCCTAACCCTAAACCTTATCCTCACCTTAACCCTCACCCTAACCCTTACCCTCATCCTTTCCCTAACCCTAACCCTCACCCTCACCCTAACCCTAACCCAAACAATAACCCTAATGATCATCCTAACCCTAACCCTCACACTCACCCAAACCCAAACCTTAACCGTAACCCTCACCTTCACCCTCAACCTAAACCTCAACCTCACCCTCATCCTAACCCTCACCCTCACCCTAAACATCAACCTAACCGTAACCCTCTAAACCAAACCCTAACTCTAACCCTAACCTTCACCCTAACCCTAAACTTACCTCTCACCCTAACCCTCACCCTAACCCTAACCCTAAACTTTCCCTAACGCTAACCCTAACATTAACCCTCACCCTCATACTAAACATCACTCTAACGCTAACCCTCACCCTAACCCTAACCCTAAGCCTCATCCTAACCCTACCCCTCAACTTAACCTTCACCCTCCCCTAATCCTCACCCTAACTCTAACCCTAACCCTTACCTAAACAAAACCCTCACCCACACCCTCAACTTAACCCTCACCATAACCCTTACCTCACCCTAAACCTAACTCTAACCCTCAGCCTAAACCTAACCCTCACCCTAACCCTAAACCTACCCCTCACGCTAACCCTCATCCGAACCCTCACCCTAAACCTAACCCTCACCCTAAACCTAACCCTAACCCTCAACCTCACCGTAACACTCACCGTCACCCTAACACTCAACCTAACCCAAACCCTCACCCACACCCTAACCATCACACTCACCCGAACCCTAAACCTTACCCTAACCCTAAACCTCACCCTAAACATCACCCTAACCCTAACCTTCACCCTCACCCTCACCCTCACAATAAACATCAACTTAACCCTACATCTCAGCCTAACCCTAACCCTCTACCTGACCCTAAACCTCACCCTGACCCTCACCCTAACCCTAACCCTAACCCTAACCCTCACCGTAAACCTTACCCTTAACCTAACCCTCAACCTAAACCTAACCCTCACCCTAAACCTAACCCTCACACTAACCTTAACCCTAACCCTCACCCTCACCCTCTCAATACCCCTAACCCTAACCCTAATCTTAACACTGACCCTCACCCTCACCCTAACCCTAACCCTAACCCTTAACCTCACTCTCACCTTAACCCTCACATTCACCCTAAACCTCACCCTAACCCTACGCCTACCCCTCTCCCTAACCCTCACATTAACGCTAACCCTAACCCTAACCCCAACCCTAACCCTACCCCTAACTCTCAACCTCACACTAACCCTAAACCTAACCTTCACCCTCACCCTAACCCTAATCCTCACCCACACCCTAACCCTCAAACTCACCTGAAGCCTCTCCCTCACCCGAACCCTCATCCTCACCCTAAATCTCACCCTAAACATCACCCAAACCCTAACCCTCACCCTAACCCTAAACTTAACCCTCATCCTCACCCTAACCCTCACCCTAACCCTTATCCTCACCCTAACCCTAACCCTAACCCTAACCCTAACCCTAACCCTAACCCTAACCCTAACCCTAACCCTAACCCTAACCCTAACCCTGACCCTAACCCTAACCCTAACCCTAACCCTAACCCTAACCCTAACTCTGACCCTAACCCTGACCCTGACCCTGACCCTGACCCTGACCCTGACCCTGACCCTGACCCTGACCCTGACCCTAACCCTAACCCTAACCCTAACCCTGACCCTAACCCTAACCCTAACCCTAACCCTAACCCTAACCCTAACCCTAACCCTGACCCTAAGCCTAACCCTAACCCTAACCCTAACCCTAACCCTAACCCTCACTCTGACCCTCACGCTAACACTCACCCTAACCCTAACCCTAAACCTTATCCTCACCTTAACCCTCACCCTAACCCTTACCCTCATCCTTTCCCTAACCCTAACCCTCACCCTCACCCTAACCCTAACCCAAACAATAACCCTAATGATCATCCTAACCCTAACCCTCACACTCACCCAAACCCAAACCTTAACCGTAACCCTCACCTTCACCCTCAACCTAAACCTCAACCTCACCCTCATCCTAACCCTCACC
>NW_024871515.1:112500-149851 GCF_019054845.1 Dipodomys spectabilis
CTCATCCTAACCCTCACCCTCACCCTAAACATCAACCTAACCGTAACCCTCTAAACCAAACCCTAACTCTAACCCTAACCTTCACCCTAACCCTAAACTTACCTCTCACCCTAACCCTCACCCTAACCCTAACCCTAAACTTTCCCTAACGCTAACCCTAACATTAACCCTCACCCTCATACTAAACATCACTCTAACGCTAACCCTCACCCTAACCCTAACCCTAAGCCTCATCCTAACCCTACCCCTCAACTTAACCTTCACCCTCCCCTAATCCTCACCCTAACTCTAACCCTAACCCTTACCTAAACAAAACCCTCACCCACACCCTCAACTTAACCCTCACCATAACCCTTACCTCACCCTAAACCTAACTCTAACCCTCAGCCTAAACCTAACCCTCACCCTAACCCTAAACCTACCCCTCACGCTAACCCTCATCCGAACCCTCACCCTAAACCTAACCCTCACCCTAAACCTAACCCTAACCCTCAACCTCACTGTAACACTCACCGTCACCCTAACACTCAACCTAACCCAAACCCTCACCCACACCCTAACCATCACACTCACCCGAACCCTAAACCTTACCCTAACCCTAAACCTCACCCTAAACATCACCCTAACCCTAACCTTCACCCTCACCCTCACCCTCACAATAAACATCAACTTAACCCTACATCTCAGCCTAACCCTAACCCTCTACCTGACCCTAAACCTCACCCTGACCCTCACCCTAACCCTAACCCTAACCCTAACCCTCACCGTAAACCTTACCCTTAACCTAACCCTCAACCTAAACCTAACCCTCACCCTAAACCTAACCCTCACACTAACCTTAACCCTAACCCTCACCCTCACCCTCTCAATACCCCTAACCCTAACCCTAATCTTAACACTGACCCTCACCCTCACCCTCACCCTAACCCTAACCCTTAACCTCACTCTCACCTTAACCCTCACATTCACCCTAAACCTCACCCTAACCCTACGCCTACCCCTCTCCCTAACCCTCACATTAACGCTAACCCTAACCCTAACCCCAACCCTAACCCTACCCCTAACTCTCAACCTCACACTAACCCTAAACCTAACCTTCACCCTCATCCTAACCCTAATCCTCACCCACACCCTAACCCTCAAACTCACCTGAAGCCTCTCCCTCACCCGAACCCTCATCCTCACCCTAAATCTCACCCTAAACATCACCCAAACCCTAACCCTCACCCTAACCCTAAACTTAACCCTCATCCTCACCCTAACCCTCACCCTAACCCTTATCCTCACCCTAACCCTAACCCTAACCCTAACCCTAACCCTAACCCTAACCCTAACCCTAACCCTAACCCTAACCCTAACCCTAACCCTAACCCTGACCCTAACCCTAACCCTAACCCTAACCCTAACCCTGACCCTAACCCTGACCCTAACCCTGACCCTGACCCTGACCCTGACCCTGACCCTGACCCTGACCCTGACCCTGACCCTGACCCTGACCCTGACCCTAACCCTAACCCTGACCCTAACCCTAACCCTAACCCTAACCCTAACCCTAACCCTAACCCTAACCCTGACCCTAAGCCTAACCCTAACCCTAACCCTAACCCTAACCGTAACCCTCACTCTGACCCTCACGCTAACACTCACCCTAACCCTAACCCTAAACTTTATCCTCACCTTAACCCTCACCCTAACCCTTACCCTCATCCTTTCCCTAACCCTAACCCTCACCCTCACCCTAACCCTAACCCAAACAATAACCCTAATGATCATCCTAACCCTAACCCTCACACTCACCCAAACCCAAAGCTTAACCGTAACCCTCACCTTCACCCTCAACCTAAACCTCAACCTCACCCTCATCCTAACCCTCACCCTCACCCTAAACATCAACCTAACCGTAACCCTCTAAACCAAACCCTAACTCTAACCCTAACCTTCACCCTAACCCTAAACTTACCTCTCACCCTAACCCTCACCCTAACCCTAACCCTAAACTTTCCCTAACGCTAACCCTAACATTAACCCTCACCCTCATACTAAACATCACTCTAACGCTAACCCTCACCCTAACCCTAACCCTAAGCCTCATCCTAACCCTACCCCTCAACTTAACCTTCACCCTCCCCTAATCCTCACCCTAACTCTAACCCTAACCCTTACCTAAACAAAACCCTCACCCACACCCTCAACTTAACCCTCACCATAACCCTTACCTCACCCTAAACCTAACTCTAACCCTCAGCCTAAACCTAACCCTCACCCTAACCCTAAACCTACCCCTCACGCTAACCCTCATCCGAACCCTCACCCTAAACCTAACCCTCACCCTAAACCTAACCCTAACCCTCAACCTCACTGTAACACTCACCGTCACCCTAACACTCAACCTAACCCAAACCCTCACCCACACCCTAACCATCACACTCACCCGAACCCTAAACCTTACCCTAACCCTAAACCTCACCCTAAACATCACCCTAACCCTAACCTTCACCCTCACCCTCACCCTCACAATAAACATCAACTTAACCCTACATCTCAGCCTAACCCTAACCCTCTACCTGACCCTAAACCTCACCCTGACCCTCACCCTAACCCTAACCCTAACCCTAACCCTCACCGTAAACCTTACCCTTAACCTAACCCTCAACCTAAACCTAACCCTCACCCTAAACCTAACCCTCACACTAACCTTAACCCTAACCCTCACCCTCACCCTCTCAATACCCCTAACCCTAACCCTAATCTTAACACTGACCCTCACCCTCACCCTAACCCTAACCCTAACCCTTAACCTCACTCTCACCTTAACCCTCACATTCACCCTAAACCTCACCCTAACCCTACGCCTACCCCTCTCCCTAACCCTCACATTAACGCTAACCCTAACCCTAACCCCAACCCTAACCCTACCCCTAACTCTCAACCTCACACTAACCCTAAACCTAACCTTCACCCTCACCCTAACCCTAATCCTCACCCACACCCTAACCCTCAAACTCACCTGAAGCCTCTCCCTCACCCGAACCCTCATCCTCACCCTAAATCTCACCCTAAACATCACCCAAACCCTAACCCTCACCCTAACCCTAAACTTAACCCTCATCCTCACCCTAACCCTCACCCTAACCCTTATCCTCACCCTAACCCTAACCCTAACCCTAACCCTAACCCTAACCCTAACCTTAGCCATAACCTTCACCCTCACCCTCACCCTAAAACTAAACCTAACCCTAACCCTCACCCTCACCCTCTCCCTCACGCTCACCCTAACCTTCACCCTCACCCTAAATATCACCCTAACCCTAACCCTCACCCTAATCCTACACCTCAACCTAATCCTCACCCTCCCCTAACACTCACTCTAACCCTAATCCTCACCCTAACCCTAACGCTCACAATAACCCTAACCCTCACCCTCACTTTCACCCTCACTCTCAGCGTAACACTAACCCTAACCCTAATCCTAACCCTAACCCTAACCCAAACCATCACCCTCAACCTCACCCTCCCCCGCACCCTCAACCTAACCCTCACCCTCACACTCACCCTCACACTAACCCTCAAACTTACCTTAAATATTACCCTAAACCTAACCCTCACCCTAACCCTAACGCTAAACCTAAACCTCACCCTCACCCTAACCCTAACCCTAACCCTTATCCTCACACTAACCCTAACCCTAACCCTAACCTTCACCCTAACCCTATCCCGACACCTCAACCTAATTCTCACCCTAACCCTAACCCTAACCCTAACCCTCACCCTAATCCTAACCCTAAACATAACCCTCACCCTCACCCTAACCCTCACCGTCACCCTAACACTCACCCTAACCCTAACACTCAACCACACCCTAACCTTCACCCTCACCTGAACCCTCACACTCACGCGAACACTAACCCTCACCCTAAAACTCACCCTCACAATAAAAATCAACCTAACCCTAACTCTCACCCTAACACTAACCTTAACCCTCACCCTAACCCTAACCCTCAACCTAACCCTAACCCTCATCCTGACCCTCATCCTACCCCTAACCCTAACCCTCACCCTAAACTTACCCTAACACTAAACCTCACCTTAAACCTAACCCTAACCCTAACACTAACCCTCACACTAAACCTAACCCTAACACTCACCCTCACCCTCAACCTCACTCTCATCCTATCCCTAACCTTAATCGTAATGCTAACCCTAATCCTCAACATCACACTAACCTAACCCTGACCCTCACCCTAACCCTAACCCTAAACCTCACGCTCACCCAAACCTACACCCTCCCCTTAACCCTCACCCTCACACTAACCCTAAACCTAACCCTCACCCTCACCCTCTCCCTCACCCTAACCCTCACCCTAACCTTAACCCCCCACCATAACCCTAACCCTAACCCTCATCATCACCCTAACCTTAACTCTAACCCTAACCCTGACCCTAATCCTCACACTAACACTCACGCAAATCCTAACCCTCTCTCTCACCTTAACCTTCACCCTAATGTTTACCCTCACCCTAACCTTAATCCTAACCCTCACACTAAACCTAACCCTTTGTTTAGGTAAGGGTTAGGGTTAGGGTTAGTGTGAGTATTAGGGTTAAGGTTAGGGATAGGGTGAGGGTTAGGGTTAAGTTTTGGTAGAAGGTGAGGGTTAGGGTAATGTTTAGGCTGAAGGTGAGTGTTAGTGTGAAGGTGAGCTTTCGGGTGAGGGTTAGGTTTACGGTTAGAGTTAGGGTGAGGGCAAGTATGAGGGTGAGAATTTGGGTTAGGTTTAGGGTGAGGGTTAGGGTTAGGGTTAGGGTTAGGGTGAAGTTGAGGTTTAGGATTAGGGTTAGGGTTAGGGTGAGAGTGAAGGTGAGGGTGAGGGTGAGGGTGAGGTTTCGGGTTAGGGTTAGGTTTATGGTGAGGATGAGAGTGAGGGTTAGGGTTAGGATTAGGATTAGGGTTAGGGTTAGGCTGAGGATGGGAGTGAGGGTGAGGGGGAGGGTTAGGGTTAAGGTTAGTGTTTGGGTTAGGGTTAGGGTTAGGGTTAGAGTTAGGGTGAGGGTGTGGGTGAGGGTGAGGTATAAGGTTAGGTTTAGGTTTTGGGTGAGGGTGAGGATTAGGGTTATGATTAGGGGTAGGGGTAGGGTTAGGGATAGGGTTAGGCTGAGGGTGAAGGTGAGATTCAGGGTTAGGGTTAGGTTGAGGTTTAAGTTTAGGGTGAGGGCTAGTATGAGGGTGAGGGTTAGGGTGAGGGTGAGGATGAGTGTGAGGGTTAGGGTTAGGGTGAGTGTTAGGTTTTGGCTACCGTGATGGTTGGATTAGAGTGATGTTTAGGGTGAGGGTGAAGGTTAGGGTGAGGGTGAGGGTTCGGGTGAGTGTTAGGGTTAGGGTGAGAGTTAGGGGAAAGGATAAGTTGAGGGTGAGGGTTAGGGTTAGTGTTAGGGTGATGTTTATAGTTAGTGTGAGGGTTAGGGTGAGCGTGAAGGTAAGGTTTAGGTTAAGGGTTAGTGTGAAGGGTAAGTTTAGGGTGATTCTGAGGGCTAGGGTTAGGGTGATGTTTAGGATAAGGTTGAGGGTTAGGGTGAGGGTTCGTGTTCGGGTGCGGGTTAGGGTTACATTTAGAGTTAGGGTTAGGGCTAGGGTGAGGGTGAGGGTTAGTGTTAGGGTTAGGATTAGGGTTAGGGTAAGGGTTATGCTTAGGGTGAGGGTGAGGGTGAGCATTAGGGTGAAGGTTCGGGTAAGGGTTCTGGTGAGGGTTAGGGTTACGGTTAGTGTGAGGATTAGGGTGAGGTTTAGGGTTAGGGTGAGTGTGAGCTTAAGTGGAGGTTTAGCGTTAGGTTTAGGGTTAGGGTGAGGGTTAGGGTCAAGGTGAGAGTTAGAGTTAGGCTTAGGTTGAGGTTTAGGATCAGGGTGAGTGCTAGGGTTAGGGTGAGTGTTAGGGTTAGGGTGAGGGTTAGGTTTAGGATTAAGGTTAGGGTGAGAGCTTGGGTGAATGTGAGGGTTAGTGTGAGGGTGAGGGAAAGATTGAGGCTTAGGGTGAGGGTTAGGGTTAGGGTGAGTTTTAGGCTGAGGGGTAGGGTTAGGGTTAGTTTCGGCTGAGTATGAGAATGAGGATTAGGTTTAGGATAAGTATTAGGTTTAGGGTTAGGCTGAGGTTGAGGGAGAGGCGGAGGGTTAGGGTTAGGGTTAGGGTGAGGTTTAGGGTTAGGTTTAGTGTTAGGGTTATTGTTAGGGTTAGGGGGAGGAGGAGGAGGAAGGGGATGTTTAGGGTTATGGTTAGTTTTAGGGTGAGGTTGAGAGTCATGGTTAGTGTTAGGATTAGGATTAGGGTTAGTGTTAGGCCGAGGGTGAGGGGAAGGGGGAGGGGGAAGGTTAGGGTGACATTGAGGGTTAGGGTGAGGGTTAGGGTTAGGGTTAGGGTTAGGGTTAGTGTAAGGCTTAGGGTTAGGGTTAGAGTTAGGGTTAGGGTGAGGTTTAGGGTTAGGTTTAGTGTTAGGGTTAGGGTTAGAGTTAAGGTTAGGATGAGGGTTAGTGTTAAGCTTAGGGTTAGGGTTAGGGTGAGAGTAAGGTTTAGGGTGAGGTTTAGGGTGAGGGTGCGGTTTAGGGTTAACGTTAGGGTTAGGGTGAGTGTTAGGGTGAGGGTTAGGTTTAGGGTTACGGTTAGGGTAAGAGTGAAGTTTAGGATTAGGATTAGGGTGAGGGCTAGGGTTAGGGTGAGTATTAGGGTTGGGTTATGGTTAGAGTTAGGGTGAGGTGAGGGTGAGGGTTAGGGTTAAGATTAGGGTTAGGTTAGGGTTAGACTTAGGGTGAGGATGAGGGTGAGGGTGTGGGTTTGGGTTAGGGTGAGGGTTAGGGTTAGAGTTACAGTTAGGGTGAATGTGAGGGAGGGTTAGGTTTGGGTGAGGGTTAGAGTTATAATGAGAGTTAGGGTTGAGTACGGGTTAGAGTTTGTGTTAGGGTGAGGGTGAGGGTTAGGTTTAGGATTAGGGTTAGGGTTAGGGTTAGACTGAGATTGAGGTTGAGGGTTAGGGTGACGGTTAGGTTTAGGGTTAGGTCTAGGTTTAGGGTGAGGGTTAGGTTTAGGGTTAGGGTTAGGCTTAAAATTAGGTTGAGGGTGAGGGTGAGGGTTAGGGTTAGGATTAGGTTTAGGGTTAGGTTTAGGCTGAGGGTGAGGGTGAGGGTGAGGGTTAGGGTTAGGGTTAGGGTTAGGGTGATGTTTAGGGTCAGGGTGAGGGTTAGGGCTAGGGTTAGGGGAGGGTTAGGTTTAGGGGTACGGTTAGGGTGAGGGCTAGGATGAGGGTGAGGTTTAGGGTTAGGGTTACTGTTAGGGATAGGGTGAGGATTAGGGTTAGGGTTATGGTTAGGATGAGAGTTAGGCTGAGAGGTAGGGTTAGGGTTAGGGTGAGGGTTAGGTTCAGTGTGAGAGTTAGGGCTAGGTTTAATATTAGTGTTAGGGTGAGGGTTAGGGTTAGGGTTAGGGTTATTCCTATTGTTAGGGTTAGGTTGCGGCTGAAGGTGAGGGTAAGGGTGAGGGTGAGGGTGAGGTTTAGGCTTAGGGTTAGGTTTAGGGTGAGGGTAGTGAGGGTGATGGGGAGGGTTAGGGTTAGGGTTGGGGTTAGGATGAGGGTTAGGGTTAGGGTTATTTTTAGTGTTAGGTTGTGGTGGAGGGGGAGGGGGAGCGGGAGAGGGAGGGGCAGATTTAGGGTTAGGGTTAGGTTTAGTTTGAGGATGAGAGTGAGTGTTAGGTTTAGGATTAGGATTACGGTTAGGGTTAGACTGAGGTTGTGGGGGAGTGGGAGGGGGAGGGTTAGGTTTAGGGTTAGGGTTATGGTGAGGGTGTGGGTTCGGGTTAGTGTGAGTGTTAGGGTTAGAGTTAAGGTGAGGGATAAGTTTAGGGTGAGGGTGTGGGTTCGGGTTAGTGTGAGTGTTAGGGTTAGGGTTAGGATGAGGGAAAAGTTTAGGGTGAGGTTGTGGGTTCAGGTTAGTGTGAGTGTTAGGGTTAGGGTTAGGGTGACGGAAAAGTTTAGGGTGAGGGTTAGGATGAGCATGAGTATTAGGCTTAAGATTAGGGTTAGGGTGAGGGTTAGTGTGAGCGTTAGGGTTAGTTTGAGGGTTAGGGTTAGGGTTAGGTTTAGGGTAATGGTTAGGTTTAGGTTTAAGGTTAGGCCGATGGCTAAGGTGAGGGTGAGGGTGAGGGTGAGGGTGAGGGTGAGGGTTAGGGTGTCAGTGAGGTTTAGTGTAGGGTGAGGATTAGGGTGACAGTGAGTGTAAGATTGAGGGTGAGGGTCAGGGTTAGGTTTCAGGCTAGGGTTAGCTTGAGAGTGAGGGTGAGGGTTAGTGTTTGGATTAGTGTTAGGGTTAGGGATAGGCTGAGGGTGAGCGTGAGGGTGAGGGTGAGGTTTAGTGTTAGGGTTAGGGTGAGGGTTCGGTTTCTTGTGAGGGTTAGGGTAAGGATGAGGGTTAGGGTTCGGTTGAGGTATAGGGTGAGGTTGAGAGAGAGAATGAGGATTACGTTGTATGTTAGGGTTATGGTTAGGGTCAGGTTTACGGTTAGGGTTCGGGTTAGGGTTCGGGTTAGGGTTAGGTTGAGGGTGAGGCTAAGACTGAGGTTTAAGTTGTGGGTGAGGGTGAGTGTGAGAGTGAGGTTTAGGGGTCGGGTTAGGGTTAGGTTGAGGGTGAGGGTGAGGGTTAGTGTTTGGATTAAGGTTAGGTTTAGTGTTAGGCTGAGGGTGAGCGTGAGTGTGAGGGTGATGGTTAGTGTTAGGGTTAGGGTGATGGATAGGTTCATTGTGAGGGTTAGGGTGAGGATCAGGGTAAGTGTTAGGGTGAGGGATAGGGTTAGGTTTAGGGTTAGGGTTAGGGTGAGGGTTAGGGTGAGGGTTAGGGTTAAGTTAAGGGTTAGGTTTAGGGTGAGATTTAGGGTTAATATTAGGGTTAGGTTTAGGGTAAGGGTTAGGGTGAGGGTGAGGGTTAGGGTTAGGGTGAGGTTTAGTGTTAGGGTGAGGGTTAGGGTTAGGATTAGGGTTAGGGTGAGGGCTAGGGTGAGGGTGAAGGTTAGGATTAGGCTTAGGGTTAGGGTGAGGTTTAGGGTTAGGACTAGGTTTAGGGTTAGTGTGAGGGGTAGGGTTAGGGTTAGGGTGAGGGTTACATTTAGTGTGTGTGTTATGGTTAGGGATAGGGTTAGGGTGAGGGTGAGGGTTAGGGTTAGGATTAGGGTTAGGGTGAGGGCTAGGGTGAGGGTGAAGTTTAGGATTAGGCTTAGGGTTAGGGTGAGGTTTAGGGTTAGGACTAGGTTTAGGGTTAGTGTGAGGGGTAGGGGTAGGGTTACGGATAGGGTGAGTGTGAGGGTTAGTGTGAGGGTAAGGGTTAGGGTGAGGATTAGGTTGAGGGTGAGGGTTAGGGTGAGGGTTAGATTTAGGGTGAGGGTTATGGTAAGGGTGAGGGCCAGTGTCAGGGTGAGGGTTAGGGTTAGAGTTAGGGTTAGGTTGAGGGTTAGGTTGAGGTTTAGAGTTAGCGTGAGGGTTCGGGTTAAGGTTCGGGTTAGGGTGAGTTGAGGCTGAGGCTGAGGCTTAACGTGAGGGTGAGGGTGAGTGTGAGGGTCAGGATTAGGTTTCGGGTTAGACTTAGCTTGAGGGTGCGGGTGAGGGTTAGTGTTTGGATTAGTGTTAGGGATAGGCTTAGGCTGAGGATGAGCTTGAGCGTCAGGGTGAGGTTTAGTGTTAGGGTTAGGGTGAGGGTTAGGTTTCTTGAGAGGGTTAGGGTAAGGATGAGCGTAAGGGTTAGGTTGAGGTTTAGGGTTAGGGTTAGGGTTAGGTTTAGGTTGAGGTTTAGGGTGAGGGGTAGGGTTAGGGTTAGTGTGAGCCTTAGTGTAAGTGTGAGGGTTAGGATTAGATTTAGGGTTAGGGTTACCGTGAGGGTAAGGGTAAGGGTGAGGGTTAGGATGAGGGTGAGGGTTAGGGATAGGTTTAGGGTGAGGGTGAGTGTTAGGGTGAGGATGAGGGTTAGGGTAAGCCTTAGGGTGAGGGTTAGGGTTCGGGTGAGGGTGAGGGTTAGTTTTAGGGTTAGGGTGAGGGTTAGGATTAGGGTTAGGTTAAGGGTTAGGGTGAGGGGTAGGGTGAGGTTTAGGGTTAGAGTTTTGTTTAGGGTTAGGGTGGAAGTGAGGGTTAGAGTTAGGGTTAGCGTGAGGGTTAGTGTGAGGGTTAAGATTAGGGTTAGGTTTAGGGTGAGGTTAGGGTGAGGGTGAGGGTGAGGGTTAGGGTTAGGATTGCGGTTAGGTTTAGGGTTAGACTGAGGGTGAGGGTGAAGGTTTGGGTTAGGTTGAGGGTAAGGGTTAGGGTTAGGTTTAGGGTGAGGGTGACGGTTAGGGTTAGGGTTAGTGTTAGGGTTAAGATGAGGGTTAGGGTGAGGTGTAGTGTTAGGTTAGGGTGAGGATGAGGGTGAGGGTGAGGTTTAGGGTTAGGTTTAGGATTAGTGTTCGTGTTAGGGTTAGGGTTAGTGTTAGGATGAGGTTTAGGGTGAGGGGTAGGGTTAGGGATAGGTTGAGGGTGAGGGTGATGGTGAGGTTTACGGTTAGGTTGAGGGTTAGTGTTAGGGTTAGGGTGAGCATGAGGGTTAGGGTTAGGTTTAGGATGAGGATTAGTGTGCGGGTTAGGGATAGGGTTAGGGTAATGGTTAGAGTTAGGTTTACGGTTAGGCCGAGGGCTAGGGTGAGGGTGAGGGTTAGGGTGAGGGTGAGGGTGAGGGGTATAGTTAGGATTAGGGTTAGGGTTAGAATTAGGGTGAGTGTGAAGGTGAGGGATAGGTTTATTATTAGGGTAAGAGTTAGGGTTAGACTGCGGGTCAGGGTGAGTGTTAGGGTTAGGGTTAGGGTGAATGTTAGGGTTAGGCTTAGGGTTAGGATGAGGGTTAAGGTGAGGCATAAGGTTAGGTTTAGTGTGAGTTTTAGGGTTAAGGTGAGGGTTAGTGTTAGGGTGAGGGTAGTGTTTAGGGTGAGGGTTAGTATCAGCGTGAGGGTTAGGGTGAGGGTTAAGGTTACGGTGAAGGTTAGGTTTCGAGTTAGGATTACGGTGAGGGCTAGGGTTAGGGTAACGGTTAGGGTTAGGTTCATGGTGAGGGTGAGAGTTACGTTTAGGATTAGGGTTAGGGTTTGGTTTAGGCTGAGGGTGAGGGTGAGAGTGAAGTTTAGGGTTAGGGTAAGATTTAGGGTTAGGGTTAGCGTGAAGATTAGAGTGTGAGTGAAATTTAGGGTGAGGGTTAGTTTTAGGGTGAGGCTTGGGTTTAGCATTAGGGTGTGGGTTAGAGTTAGGGTGATGTTTAGTGTGAGGGTGAGGGTTAGGGTGAGGGTGAGGGTTAGGGTTAGGGTTAGGGTGAAGGTGAGGTTGAGGGTGAGGGTTAGGGTTAGGGTTAGGGATAGGGTGAGGTTTTGGGTGAGGGTGAGGGTTGGGTTGTGGGTGAGGGTTAGGGTGTGAGGTTTAGGGTGACAGGGAGTGTTAGAGTGAGGTTGAGGTTTAGGGTTAGGGTTAGGGTGATGGTTAGGGTTAGTATTAGTGCTAGGGTGAGGGTTAGAGTGAGGGGTATGGTTAGGGTTAGGGTGAGGGTTAGGAATAGTGTGAGGGATAAGGATACGGTTAGGGTTAGGGTGAGCATAAGGGTAAGGGTTAGGTTAGGTTGAGGTTGAAGGTTAAAGGTAGAGTTAGGGTTAGGTTGAGGGTTAGGGTGATGTTTAGAGTTAGGGTGAGGGTGAGGGTTAGGGTGAGGTTTAGGGTGAGGATTTGGGTTACGGTGAGATTTAGAGTTAGGGTTAGGGTGAGGGTGAGGTTTAGGTTTAGGGTTAGAGTTAGGGTGAGGGTAAGGGTTAGGGTGAGGTTTAGGATGACTGTGAGGTTTAGGGTTTGGGTGATGTTTAATGTTAGGATTAGAGTTAGGGTGAGGGTTAGGTTGAGAGTTAGGGCTAGGGTGATGGTTAAGGTTAGGATTCGGATTAGGGTTAGGGTGAGGGTTAGGTTTAGGATTAGGTTTAGGATGAAGGTAAGTGTTAGGGTGAGGGTTAGGATTAGGGTGAGGGTAAGGGTTAGGGTGATGTTTAAGGTTAGGATTAGGGTAAGTGTGAGGGTTAGGGTTAGGGTGAGGATAATTTTAGGGTGAGGGCTAGGGTGAGGTTTACCGTAAGGGTTAGAGTAAGGATTAGGGTGAGTTTCAGGGTAAGGAATAGGGTTAAGGTGAGGGTTAGGCTGAGCAGTAGGTATAGGTTGATAGGGTAAGGGTTAGGGTTAGGGGTAGGGTGAGGGTAACGGTAAGGGTGAGGGTGAGGGGTAGGGTTAGGGTTAGGCTTAGCATGAGGGTAAAGGTTAGGGTGAGGTTTAGGATGAGGTTGAAGGTTAGGGTTAGGGTGAGCGTTAGTGTGATATTTAAGGTGAGGGTTAGGGTTAGGGTTAGGGTTAGGGTTAGGGTTAGGGTTAGGGTGTGGGTTCACGTGAGAGTGAGGGTTAGGCTGAGGGTGAGGGTTATGGTTAGGGTTAGGGTGAGTACTACAGATAAGGTTGGGGTTAGGATGAGATTTAGGATGAGTAGCAGAGTTAGGGTTAGGGTGAGGGTTAGGGTTATTGTGAGGGTTAGGTTTAGGGTTAGGTTTAGAGTGAGGGTAAGGGTTAGGGTTAGGGTGAGGGTGAGGGTGAGGCTTAGGTTTAGGATTAGGGTTTGGGTTAAAGTTAGGCTGAGGGTGAGGGTGAGGGTTAGGGTTAGCGTGAGGGTTACTTCCAGGGTTAGGTTTAGGTTGAGGGTTAGGGTGAGGGGTAGGTTTAGGGTTAGGGTAAGGGTGATGGTGAGGGTGAGGGTGAGGGTTAGGGTCAGGGTTAGGGTTAGGGTGAGGGTAAAGGTTAGAGTTAGGTTTAAGTGGAGGGTTAGGGTGAGGGGTAGGGTTAGGGTTAGTGTGAGCCTTAGTGTTAGTGTGAGGGTTAGGGTTAGGGTTAGGATTAGGGTTAACGTGAGGGCAAGGGTAAGTGTGAGGGTTAGCATGAGGGTGAGGGTTAGGGATAGCGTTAGGGTGAGGGTGAGTGTTAGGGTGTGGATGAAGTTTAGGGTTAGGTTTGGGGTGAGGGTTAGGGTTAGGATGAAGGTTATGGTTAGGTTTAGATTTAGGGTGAGGTTGAGGTTTAGGGTTAGGTTAAGTGTTAGGGTGAGGGGAAGGGTTAGGGTTAGGGTTTTGTTTAGTTTTAGGGTCAGGGTGAGGGTTAGTGTTAGGTTTAGGGTGAGTGTGAGGGTGAGGTTTAGTTATAGGTTTAGGTTTAATATGAGGGTGAGTGTTAGGGTTAGGGTTAGGCTTAGAGTTAGGGTGAGGTTGAGGGTTAGGGTTAGGGTTTGGGTGAGGGTGAGGTTTAGTGTTAGTGTTGGGTGAGAGTTAGGGTTAAGGTTAGGGTTAGGATGAGAGATAGGGTTAGGTTGAGGGTAAGGGTGAGCGTGAGGCTTTCGGTTAGGTAAGGATTAGGGTTATGGTTAGGGTGAGGATTAGGTTGAGTTTGAGGGTTAGGAGGGTTAGGGTTAGCTTGAGGTTTAGGGTTAGGGTTAGGGTGATGTTTAGGGTTAGGGTGATGTTTTGGGTGAGGGTGAGGGTTACACTGAGGTGAGGGTTCAGGTGAGGGTGAGCGGTAGGGTGAGGGTGTTAGGGTGAGGGTGAGGGTTAGGGTTAGAGTGAGGGTGACCATGAGGGTGCGGGTGAGGGTGAGGTTTAGGGTTAGCATGAGGGTTAGGGTGAGGGTAATTGTTAGGGTGAGGGTGAGGGTTAGGGTTAGGGTGAGGGCAAGGGTGAGTGTGAGGGTTTCGGTTAGATAAGGTTTAGGGTTAGGGTTAGGGTGAGGGCTAGGTTAAGGGTGAAGTTTTGGGTGAGGGTTAGGGTGAAGTTGATGGTTAGTTTGTGGGTGAGGATTAGGGTAGGGTGAGGGTTAGAGTGTTAGGTTGAGGATGAGGGTTAGATTTAGGGTTAGGTTTAGGGTCAGGGTGAGAATTACTGTTAAGGTTAGGGTTCGCATGAGGGTTAGGGTAAGGGGTTGGGTTAGGGTTAGGTTTACGGTGAGGGAAAGGGTTAGGTGAGGGTAAGGGTAAGGGTTACGGTTAGGGTTAGGGTTACGGTAATTGTTAGGCTGAGGGTTAGGATGATGGTGAGGGTTAGGGTTAGGGTAATGTTTAAGTTTAGGATTAGTGTTAGTGTTAGGGTTAGGCTTAGCGTGAGGGTTAGGGTGAGGATAAGCGTTTGGGTGAAGCTTAGGGTGAGTTTGAGGGTTAGAAGGAGGGTGAGGGTTAGGGAGAGTATTAGGGTTAAGGTTAGGGTGAGAGTAAGGGTTAGGGTGAGGGTTAGGATGAGGGTGAGGTTTAGGGTTAGGGTGAGGGTGAGAGTTAGGGTGATGTTTAGGGTTAGGGTTAGGGTTATTATGAGGGTTTGGGTTAGGGTTAGGGTTAGGGTTAGTGTGAGGCTTAAGCTGATGGTTAGATTTAGGGTGAAGGTTAGGGTGAGGGTGAGGTTTAGGGTTAGGGTTAGGGTTCGGGTGAGGTTTAGACTTAGGCTGAGGGTTTGGGATAGGGTTAGGTTTAGGGTGAGGGTTAGGGTTAAGGTGAGAGTTAGAGTTAGGGTTAGGTTGAGGGTGAGGGTTAGTTTTAGGGTTAGAGTTAGTGTGAGGGTAAGGGTTAGCTTGAGGGTTAGGATGAGATGAGTGTTAGGGTTATGTTTAAGTTTAGGATTAGGGTTAGGGTGAAGGTTAGGGTTAGAGTTAGGGTTAGTTTGAGGGTTGGAGTTAGGGTTACGGTTAGGGGTAAAGTGAGGATGAGTGTGAGGGTTATGGTAACGGTTAGGTTTAGGTTTAGGGTGAGGGTGAGAGTTCGGGTTAGGATTAGGGTTAGGGTTTTGGTTAGGCTGAGGGTGAGGGTGAGGGTAAGGATTAGGGTTAGGGTAAGATTTAGGGTTAGGGTTAGGGTGAGGATTAGAGTGTGAATGAAGTTTAGGGTGGGGGTTAGGATTAGGGTGAGGTTTAGGTTCAGGTTTAGGGTGAGGTTTAGAATTAGGGTGATGTTTAGGGTGAGAATGAGGGTTAGGGTGAGGGTGAAGGTTAGGGTTAGGGTTAGGCTTAGTTTAGGGTGAGGGTAAGGTTTAGGGTAAGGGTTAGGGATAGACTGAGGGATAGTGTTAGTGTGAGGGTTAGAGTTTGTGTGAGGGTTAGGTTTAGGGTTAGGGTTAGGGTTACCGTGAGAGTAAGGGTAATGGTGAGGGTTAGGGTTAGGGTTAGGGTGAGGGTGAGGGTTAGGGTGAGGGTAAGGGTTAGTGTGAGGGTTAGGTTTAGGTTTAGGTTGAGGTTGAGATTAAGGGTTATTGTGAGGTTTAGGTTGAAGGTGAGGGTTAGGGTGAAGGTTAAGATTAGGGTGAGTGTTAGGGTTAGGGTTAGGGTTAGGCTGATGGCTACTGTGAGGGTGAGGGTTAGGGTGAGGGTGAGGGTGAGGGTTAGGCTGTCGGTGAGGATTAGGGTAGGTTGAGGGTTAGAGTGTTAGGGTGAGGGTTAGAGTTAGGGTTAGGGTTAGGGTTAGGGTCAGAGTGAGGAGTACTGTTAAGGTTAGGGTTAGGTGAGGGTAAGGGTTAGGTGAGGGTTAGGGTTATGGTGAGGGTGAGGGTTAAGGTAATTGTTAGGCGGAGGGTTAAGATGAGGGTTAGTGTTAGGGTTAGGGTGATATTTAAGGTTAGGGTTTGTGTTAGTGTTAGGGTCAGGCTTAGGGGGAGGGTTAGGGGGAAGGTAAGGTTTAGGGTGAGGGTTAGGGTGAGTTTTAGGTTTAAAGGGAGGGTTAGGGTTAGGGAGAGTGCTAGGGTTAGGGTTAGGGTGAGGGTAAGGGTTAGGGTGAGGGTTAGCATGAGGTTGAGGTTTAGGGTTAGGGTGAGGGTGAGGGTTAGGGTGAAGTTTAGGGTTAGGGTTAGGGTTAGGCATAGGGTTAAGGTTACTGTGAGGGATAGGGTTAGGGTTAGAGTTAGGGTTAGTGTGAGGGTTAGTGTGAGGGTAAGGGTTAGGGTGAAGGTTAGGGTGAGGGTGAGTTTTAGGGTTAGGGTTAGGGTTAGTGTGAGGTTTAGACTTAGGATGAGGATTTGGGTTAAGGTTAGGTTTAGGGTGAGGGTTAGGTTTAGGGTGAGAGTTAGGGTTAGGGTGAGGGTGAGGGTTAGGTTTAGGATTAGAGTTAGGGTGAGGGTAAGTGTTAGGTTGAGGGTTAGGATGAGGTGAGTGTTAGAGTTAGGGTGATGTTTAAGGTTAGGATTAGGGTTAGGGTGAGGGTTAGGGTGAGTGTTAGGGTTAGTGTTAGGGATAGGTTTAGGATGAGGGTTAGGGTGAGATTCAGGGTTAGGGTGAAGGTTAGGGTGAGGGTGATGGTTAGGGTTAGGGTTAGGGTGAGGTGTAGGGTGAGGGTAAGGTTTACGGTTAGGTTTATGGTAATGGTTAGCGTGAGGGTTAGGGTTTGAGTGAGGGTTAGGGTTAGGTTTAGGGTGAGGGTGAGGGTCAACGTGAAGTTTAGGGTTAGGATTAGTTTTAGGGTTAGGGATAGTCTGAGGGTGAGGGTGAGGGTTAGGGTGAGGATTAGGGTTAGGGTTAGGGTTAGGCTGATGTCTACTGTGAGGGTGAGAGGGTGAGGGTGAGGGTGAGGGTTAGGTTGTTGGTGAGGATTAGGGTAGGATGAGGGTTAGAGTGTTAGGGTGAGGGTGAGGGTTAGAATTAGGGTTAGGTTTAGGGTTAGGGTAGGGTGAGGAGTACCCTTAAGGTTAGGGTTAGCATGAGGGTTAGGGTGAGCGTGTTAGGTGAGGGTGAGGGTTAGGGTTATGGTTAGGGTTAGGGTAATTGTTAGGCTGAGGGTTAGGATGAGGGTGAGGGTTAGGGTTAGGGTGATCTTTAAGGTTAGGGTGTTAGTGTTAGGTTTAGTGTTAGGGTTAAGGTGAGGGTAAGGGTTAGGGTGAGGGTTAGGGTGAGTTTGAATGTTACAAGGAAGGTTAGGGTTAGGGAGAGTGTTAGGGTTAGGGTTAGGGTGAGGTTAAGGGTTAGGGGGATGTTTTGGGTGAGGGTGAGGGTTACCGTGAGGTGAGGGTTCGAGTGAGAGTGAGGGTTAGTGTGAAGATGAGGGTTAGGGTTAGGGTTTGTGTGAGGATTAGGGTGAGGTTAAGGTTTAGGGTGAGGGTTAGGGTGAGGGTGAGGGTTATGGTTAGTTTTATGGTTAGGGTGAGGGTTAGGGTGAGGGTTAGGGTTAGGGTTTGGGTGAGGGTGAGGTTGGGGGTTAAGGTTAGGGTGAGAGTTAGGGTTAAGCTTAGGGTTAGGATGAGAGTTAGGGTTAGATTGAGGGTGAGGGTGAGGGTTTCGGTTAGGTAAGGGTTAGGGTGATGTTTTGGGTGAGGGTGAGGGTTACCGTGAGATGAGGGTTCAGGTGAAGGTTCTGATTAGGGTTAGGGTTAGGGTTAGGGTAAGGGTTAGGGTGAGGGTAAGGGTTAGGGTTAGGGTGAGGGTGACAGTGAGGGTGAGGGTGAGGGTGAAGGTTAGGGTTAGCGTTAGGGTTAGGTTGGGGGTGTCAGGGTGAGGGTGAGGGTTATGGTTAGGGTGAGGGTGAGGCTGAGGGTGAGAGTTTCTGTTAGGTAAGGTTTAGGGTTAGGGTTACGGTAATGGCTAGGTTAAGGGTGAGGTTTATGGTGAGGGTGAGGGTGAGGTTGAGGCTTAGGTTGTGGGTGAGGGTTAGGGTTAGGGTGACGGTTAGAGTGAGGGTGAGGGTTAGGCTGAGGCTGAGGATTAGGGTTAGGGTTAGGTTTAGGTTGAGGATGATGGTCAGGATGAGGGTTAGGGGGAAGGGGTAGGGTGAGGGTTAGGGTTAGTGTGAGGGTTAGGGTAATGTTTAGAGTGACTGTTAGGATGACGGTGAGGTTTAGGGTTGGGGTGAGGGAGAGGGTTAGGGTGATGTTTAGGTTTAGGGTTCGGTTTAGAGTTAGTGTGAGGGTTAGGGTTAGGGTTAGAGTTAGGGTTAGTGTGAGGCTTAGTGTGAGGGTAAGGGTTAAGGTGAAGGTTAAGGTGATGGTTAGGGTTAGGGTTAGGTTAAGGGTTAGGGTGAGGGTTAGGGTTAGGGTGATGGTTAGGGTTAAGGTTAGGGTGAGGATGAGGGTCAGGGTGAAGTTTAGGGTTATGATTAGTTTTAGTTTAGGGATAGTCTGAGGTGAGGGTGAGGGTGAGGGTGAGGATTAGGGTGAGGATGAGGGCTAGGTTTATGGTTAGGGTTAGGGTGAGGGTTGGGGTGAGGGTTAGGGTGAGGGTGAGGTTAGGGTGAGGGTAAGGGTTAGAGTGAGAGTTAGATTTAGGTTTAGGTTGAGGGTAAGTGTTATTGTGAGGTTTAGGATGAAGGTAAGGGTTAGGGTGAGGGTTAGGATTAGGGTGAGCTTTAGGGTTAGGGTTAGGGTTAGGCTGATGGGTAATGTGAGGGTGAGAGGGTGAGGGTGAGGGTGAGGGTTAGGGTGTTGGTGAGTATTAAGCTAGGGTTAGGGTTAGAGTGTTAGGGTGAGGGTAAGGGTTAGATTTAGAGTTAGGGTTAAGGTTAGGGTCAGGGTAATTGTTAGGTGAGGGTTCGGGAGAGAGTTAGGGTTAGGGTTAGGGTGAGGGTAAGGATTAGGGTGATGTTTTGGGTGAGGGTGAGGGTTACCGTGAGGTGAGGGTTCGAGTGAGAGTGAGGGTTAGTGTGAGGATGAGAGTTAGGTTTAGGGTTTGTGTAAGGATTAGGGTGAGTTTAAGGTTTAGGGTGAGGGTTACGGTGAGGGTGAGGGTTAGGGTAAGTTTTAGGATTAGGGTGAGGATTAGGGTGAGGGTTAGGTTTAGGGTTATGGTTTGGGTGAGGGTGAGGTTTGGGGTTAGGGTTAGGGTGAGAGTTAGAGTTAAGTTTAGGGTTAAGATGAGAGGGTTAGGTTGAGGGTGAGGTTTAGGGTTTCGGTTAGGTAAGGGTTAGGGTTATGGTTAGGGTGAGGATTAGGGTGAGTTTGACGGTTAGAGGGAGGGTTAGGGTTAGAGTGAGAGTTAGAGTTAGGGTTAGGGTGACCGTTAGGGTTAGGGTGATATTTAGGGTGAGCGTGAGGGTTACCGTGAGGTGAGGGTTCGGGTGAAGGTGATGGTTTGGGTGTGGGTAATGGTTAGGGTGAGGGTGAGGGTTAGGGTTAGGGTGATTGTGGCAGTGAGGGTGAGGGTGAGGGTGAAGGTTAGGGTTAGCGTGAGGGTTAGGGTGAGGGTGAGGGTTATCGTCAGGGTGAAGGTGTGGGTGAAGTTGAGGGTTTCAGTTATATAAGGTTTAGGGTTAGGGTTACCGTAAGGGCTAGGTTAAGAATGAGGTTTATGGTGAGAGTGAGGGTGAGGTTGAGGGTTAGGGTGTGGGTGAAGGTTAGGTTTAGGGTGAGGGTTAGAGTTAGGGGAAGGTTAGGGTGAGGCTGGGGGTTAGGTTTAGGTTTAAGTTTAGGGTGAGGATTAGGGTCAGGATGAAGGTTAGGATGAAGGGGTTGGGTTAGGGTTAGGGTGAAGGTGAGGGTTAGGGTTATGGTGAGGGTCTGGGTAAGGGTTAGGTGAGGGTTAGGATGACGGTGAAGTTTAGGGTTGGGGTGAGGGTGAGGATTAGGGTGATGTTTAGGGTTAGGGTTAGTGTGAGGGTTAGGGTTAGGTTTAGAGTGAGGGTTAGTGTGAGGGTTAGTGTGAGGGTAAGGTTTAGGGTGAAATTTAGGGTGATGGTGAGGTTTAGGGTTAGTGTTAGGGTTAGAGTGAGGTTTAGGCTTAAGATGAGGGTTTGGGTTAGGGTTAGGTTTAGAGTGATGGTTAGGGTTAGGGTGATAATTAGAGTTAGGTTTAGGGTGATTGTGAGGGTTAGGTTTAGGGTTAGTGTTAGGGTGAGGGTAAATGTTAGGTTGAGGGTTAGAATGAGGTGAGTGTTAGGGTTAGGTTCATGTTTAAGGTTAGGATTAGGGTTAGGGTGAGGGTTAGGGTGAGGGTTAGTGTTAGCGCTAGGAATAGTTTTAGGATGAGGGTTAGGGTGAGGGTAAGGTTTAGGGTGAAGGTTATGGTGAGGGTGATGGTGAGGGTTACCGTAAGGGTGAGGGTGAGGGTCATGGTGAAGTTTAGGGTTTGGATTAGTTTTAGGGTTAGGGATAGTCTGAGGGTCAGGGTGACTGTGAGGGTGAGGGTTAGGGTTAGGGTTAGGCGGAGGGCTACAGTGAGGGTGAGGGTTAGGGTTAGGGTTAGGGTTAAGGTGAGGTTGAAGATGAGGGTGAAGATGAGGGTTAGGGTGTGGGTGAGGCTTAGGGTTAGGGTGAGGGTTAGGGTGACAGTGAGGGTTAGAGTGAGGGTGAGTCTTAGGGTACGGGCGAGGGTTAGCGTTAGGGTTAGGGTGAGGGTTAGGGTGAGGGGTAGGATTAGGGTTATCATGAGGGTTCGGGTGAAGTTTCGGATTAGTGTGAGGGTTAGGGTTAGGATGAGGGTGAGGGCAATTTGTAGGCTGAGGGTTAGGGTAAGGAAAAGGGTTAGGATTAGGGTTAAGGTTAGGGTGAGATCTAGGGTGAGGGTTAGGGTTAGGGTTCGGGTTAGGGTTAGGATGAGGGTTAGGGTGAGTTTTAGGGTTAGGGTTAGTTTGAGGGTTAGGGTTAGGGTTACGGTTAGGGTTAGGTTTATGGTGAGGGTGAGAGTTAGGGTTAGTGTGAGGGTTAGGGTTAGTATGAGGGTTAGAGTTAGGGTTAGGGTTAGGGTGAGGATAAGGTTTAGGGTGAGTATTAGGATGAGGGTGAAGGTTAGGGTTAGGGTGAGGGTGAGGGTTAGGGTGATGTTTACTATTAGTGTTAGGGTTAGGTTTAGTGTGAGGGTTAGGTTAAGGTTAGAGTGAGGGTTAGTGTGAGGGTTAGGGTGAGGTTAAGTGTTAAGGTGAAGGTTAGGGTGAGGGTGAGGGTTAGGGTTAGGGTAAGGGTTAGTGTTAGGGTGAGGGTTAGGATTGGGGTTAGGGTGAGGTTGAGGGTTAGGGTTAGAGTTAGGGTTAGGTTGAGGGTTAGGGTGAGGTTTAGCGTTAGGTTGAGGGTGGGAGTTAGGGTTAGGTTTGGGGTGAGTGTTAGGTTTAGGGTGAGAGTTAGAGTTAGGGTTAGGGTAAGGGTGAGGCTTAGGTTTAGGTTTGGGTTTAGAATTAGGGTGAGGGTGAGGTTGAGGAATAGGGTTAGGATTAGGGTTAAGGTTAGGGTGAGGGTTAGAGTTATGTTTAGGGTTAGGGGTAGGGGTAGGGTGAGGGTGAGGTTTAGGGTGAGTGTTAACCTTAGGGATAAGGTTAGTGTTAGGGTTAGGTTGAGGGTAAGGGTGAGGGTGAAGGTTAGGGTGAGGGTTAGGTTTAGGATTAGGGTTTGATTGAGGTGTAGGGTGAGCTTTAGGTTTAGGGTTAGTGTGAGGGTTAGGCTTAGTGTTAGAGTTAGGGTGAGGGTTAGGGCAAGGGTTAGCCTAAGTATTAGGGTGAGTTTCAGGGCGAAGAATAGGGTTAGGGTGAGGGTTAGGATGAGCAGTAGGTTTAGGTTGAGGGTTAGGGTGAGTGTTAGGGTTAGGGGTAGGCTGAGGGTAACAGTAAGGGTGAGGGTGAGGGTTAGGCTTAGGCTTAGGCTTAGCGTGAGGGTAAAGGTTAGGGTGAGGTTTAGGATGAGGGTGAAGTTTAGGGTTAGGCTGAGCGTTAGTGTGATGTTTAAGGTGAGGGTTAGGGTTAGGATTACGGTTAGGGTTAGGGTCAGGGTGAGTGTGAGGGTGTGGTTTAACGTGAGTTTGAGGGTTAGGGTGAGGGTGAGGGTTAGGGTGAGGTTTAGGGTTAGGGTTTTAGTGAGGGTGAGGTTTAGGTTAAGTGTTAGTGTGAGAGTTACGGTTAAGGTTAGGGTTAGGATGAGAGTTAGGGTTAGGTTGAGGGTGAGGGTGAGGATGAGGGTTTTGCTTAGGTAAGGGTTAGAGTTATGGTTAGGGTGAAGATTAGGGTGAATTTGAGGGTTACAGGGAGGGTTTCGTTTAGGGTGAGGTTTAGGTTTAGGGTTAGGGTGATGGGTAGGGTTAGGGTGATGTTTTGGGTGAGGGTGAGGGTTACCCTGAGGTGAGGGTTCGGGTGAGGATGAGGGTTAGGGTGAGGGTAAGGGTTAGGGTGAGGTTGAGGGTCAGGGTTAGGGTGATGGTGACCGTGAGGGTGCAGGTGAGGGTGAGGGTTAGTGTTAGCGTGAGGTTTAGGGTGAGTGTGTTAGGGTGAGGATGAGGGTTAGGGTTAGGGTGAGGGCTAGGTTAAGGGTGAGGTTTTGGGTGAGGGTGAGGTTGGGGTTGAGGGTTAGGGTGTGGGTGAGGGTTAGGGTTAGAGTGAAGGTGAGGGTTATGGTGAGGCTTAGGGTTAGGTTTAGGGTGAGGATTAGGGTCAGGATGAGGGTTAGGGTGAGGGTTATGGTTAGGGTGAGGGTGAGGGTGAGGGTTAGGGTTAGTGTTAGGGTTAGTTTTAGGGTTAGGGTTAGGGTGTGGGTATGTTTTAGGGTGAGGGTTTGGATGAGGGTGAGTGTTACGGTTAGGGTGAGGGTTAGGTTTAGAATGAGGATTAGTGTTAGCTTGAGGGTTAGGGTTAGAGTTAGAGTTAGGGTGAGGTTGAAGATGAGGGTGAAGATGAGGGTTAGGGTGTGGGTGAGGGTTAGGGTTAGGGTGAGGGTTAGGGTGACAGTGAGTTTAGCTTGAGGGTGAGGCTTAGGGTACGGGTGAGGGTTAGCGTTAGGGTTAGGGTGAGGGTTAGGGTGAGGGGTAGCATTAGGGTTATCGTGAGGGTTAGGGTGAATTTTCGGGTTAGTGTGAGGGTTAGGGTTAGGGTGAGGGTGAGGGCAATTTTTAGGCTGAGGGTTAGGGTAAGGATGAGGGTTAGGATTAGGGTTAAGGTTAGGGTGAGGTCTAGGGTGAGGGTTAGGGTTACGGTTCGGGTTAGGGTTAGGATGAGGGTTAGGGTGAGTGTTAGGTTTAGGGTTAGTTTGAGGGTTAGGGTTAGAGTTACGGTTAGGGTTAGGGTGAGGATGAGGATGAGGGTTAGGGTAACGGTTAGGGTTAGGTTTAAGGTGAGGGTGAGAGTTAGGATTAGGATTAGGGTTAGGGTTTGGTTTAGGCTGAGGGTGAGGGTGAGGGTTAGATTTAGGGTAAGATTTAGGGTTAGGGTTAGGGTGAGGATTAGAGTGTGGGTGAAGTTTTGGGTGAGGGTTAGCTTTAGGATGAGGTTTAGGTTTAGGATTAGGGTGAGGATTAGAGTTAGGGTGATGTTTAGGGTGAGGGTGAGGGTTAGGGTGAGGGTGAGAGGGTTAGTATTAGGGTGAAGGTGAGTTTGAGGGTGAAGGTTAAGGTTAAGGTTAGGGATAGGGTGAGGTTTTGGGTGAGGGTGAGGGTTGGGTTTAGGGTTAGAGTTAGGGTGAGGGTAAGGGTTAGGGTGAGATTTAGGATGAGGTTGAGGGTTAAGGTTTGGGTAATGTTTAGTGTTAGGATTAGGGTTAGGGTGAGGGTTAGGCTTAGGGTTAGAGTTAGGGTGATGGTTAAGGTTAGGATTCGGGTTAGGGTGAGGGTGAGGGTTAGGGTTCGGTTTAGGGTTAGGGTGAGGGTTAGGTTTAGGGTTAGGGTTAGGGTGAGTGTAAAGGTTAGTGTGAGGGTTAGGATGAGGGAGAGGGTAAGGGTTAGGGTGATATTTAAGGTTAGGATTAGGGTTAGGGTGAGGGTGAGGGTTAGGGTTAGGTTTATGTTTAGGATGAGGGGTAGGGTGAGGGTTAGGTTTAGGGTTAGTGTTAGGGTGTTAGGGTGAGGGTTAAGGTTAGGGTGAGGATTCGGGTTAGGTTTAGGGTTAGGGTGAGGGTGAGCGTCAGGGTGAAGTTTTGGGTTAGGATTACGTTTAAGGTTAGGGATAGGCTGAGGATGAGGGTGAGTGTGAGGGTGAGGGTCAGGGTTAGGTTTAGGTTTAGGCTGAGGGCTATGGTGAGGGTGAAGGTTAGGGTGAGAGTGAGGGTGAGGGTGAGTGGGTTAGGTAAGGGTTAGAGGGAGGGTTCTGGTTAGGGTGAAGTTTAGGGTTAGGGTTAGGTTGAGTTTTAGGGTTAGGGTGATGTTTTGGGTGAGGGTGAGGGTTACTGTGAGGTGAGGGATCGAGTGAGGGTGAGAGGGTGAGGATGAGGGTTAGGGTTAGGGTTTGTGTGAGGATTAGGGTGAAGTTAAGGTTTAGGGTGAGGATGAGGGTTAGAGTTAATGTTAGGGTTAGGGTGAGGTTTAGGGTTTGGGTGAGGGTGAGTTTGAGGGTTAGGATTAGGGTGAGTGTTAGGGTTAAGGTTAGGGTTAGGCTGAGAGTTAGGGTTAGGTTGAGGGTGAGGGTAAGGTTTAGGGTTTCAGTTAGGTAAGGGTAAGGGTAATGGTTAGGGTGAGGAGTGGGGTGAGATTGAGGGTTAGAGGGAGGGTTACGGTTAGGGGTAGGGTTAGGGTTAGGGTGATGGTTAAGGTTAGGCTGATGTTTTGGATGAGGGTTAGGGTTACCGTGAAGTGAGGGTTCGGGTGTGGGTGAGGGTTAGGGTGAGGGTAAGGGTTAGAGTGAAGGAGAGGGTTAGGGTTAAGGGTGAGGGTGACCGTGAGGGTGAGGTTTAGGGTTAGCATGAATGTTAGGGTGAGGGTGTTAGGGTGATTGTGAGTGTTAGGGTTAGGGTGAGGGCTAGGTTAAGGGTGAGGTTTTGGGTGAGGGTGAGGGTGAGGTTGAGGGTTAGGGTGTGGGTGAGGGTTAGGGTTAGGGTTAGGGTTAGGCTTAGGGTGAGGAGTAGGGTTAGGTTTAGGGTGAGGGTTAGGTTTATTGTGAGGGTTAGGTTTACGGATAGGGCTAGGGTGAGGATAAGGGCTAGGGTGGGGGTTTGGGTGAGAGTGAGGGTTAGGGTTAGCGTGAGTGTTAGGGTGAGTGTTAGGATGAGGGTTAGGGTTAGGGTTAGGTTTAGGGTTAGGGTGAGGGTTAGGGTTAGGTTTAGGGTTAGGGTGAGTGTAAGGGTTAGGGATAGGGTGAGTGTGAGTGTGAGGGTTAGGGTTCGGTGAACGTTAGAGTAAGGGTGAGGTTTGGGGTTGGATAAGGGTTAGAGTTAGGTTGAGGGTGAAGGGGAAGGTTAAGTTTAGGTTACGGTTAGGGTTAGGGTTAGGATTAGCGTTAGGGTTAGGGATAGACTGAGGGTGAGGGTGAGGTTGAGGGTGAGTGTTTGGTTTAGGACGAGTGTTAGGGTTAGGGTTAGCGTGAGTTTTAGGGTTAGGATGAGTGTTGGGGTGAGGGGTAGTTTTACGGTTAGGGTGAGGGTTAGGGTTAGTGTGAGGGAGAAGTTATGGTTAGGGTTAGGGTGAGGGTAAGTCTTAGTGTGAGGTTTAGGGTTAGGGTTAGGGTGAGGGTTAGGGTGAAGGTAAGTGTAAGAGTGATGGTTAGAGTGAAGCTGAGTGTTAGGTTTAGTTTAGTTACGTTTAGGTTTAGGGTGAGGTTTAGGGTTAGGGTTAGGGTTAGCGTGAGTTTTAGGGTTAGGATGAGTGTTGGGGTGAGGGGTAGTTTTACGGTTAGGGTGAGGGTTAGGGTCAGGGTGAGGGTTAGAGTTAGGGTGAGGGTTAGGGTTAGGGTGAGGTTTAGGGTGAAGGTGAGGGTTCGGGTGAGGTGAGCATGGGTAGGGTTAAGGTTAGGGTGAGGGTTAGGGTTAGTGTGAGGGTTAGGGTTAGGGTTAGGGTAAGGGTGAGGGTGAGGGTTAAGGTGAGGGTTAGGGTTAGCATTTTGGTTAGGGTGAGGGTTAGGGTGAGGGATAGGGTTAAGTTTAGGGTTAGGGTAAGGTTGAAGTTGAGGGTTAGAGTTAGGATTAGAGTCAGGCTTTGGTTTAGGGTGAGGGGTAGGGTTAGGTGTAGGGTGAGGGTTGGGTTTAGTCTGAGGGTTACGGTTAGGGTTAAGGTTAGGGTTATGGTGAAGGTAAACCTTAGGGTTAGGGTTAGGGTTAGGGTTAGCCTTGGGGTGAGGCTTAGTGTTAGTGTGAGGAATAGGGTTAGGGTTATGTTTAGGGGTTAGGCTGAGGGGCAGGGTTAGGGTTAGCGTGAGGGTTAGGGTGAAGTTTAATGTTAGGTTTCGGGTTAGCGTGAGGCTTGGGTTTATGGGGAGGGTTAGGGTTAGGGTTAGGGTTAGGGTTAAGGTGAGTGTTAGTTTGAAGATAAGGGTAAGGGTGATGGTTAGGGTTAGGCTGAATGTTAGGTTCAGTTTTAGGGCTAGGGTGAGGGTTAGGGTTAGGGTGAGGGTTAGGGTTAGGGTGAGGGTTAGGGTTAGGGTGAGGGTTAAGGTGAAGTTGAGGGTTAGGGTGAGGTGTAGGCTGAGGGGTATGGTTAAGGTTAGGGTGAGGGTTAGGGTTAGTCTGAGGGTTAGGTTTAGCTTTAGGGAAAGGGTGAGGGTGAGGGTTAGAGTGAGGGTTAGGGTTAGCATTTCGGTTAGGGTGAGGGTTAGGGTGAAGTTTAGGGTTAGGTTAAGGGTGAAGGTGAGGGTTATGGTTAGGCTTAGTGTGAGGCTTTGGTTTAGCGTGAAGGGTAGGGTTAGGTTTAGGGTGAGGGTTTGGTTTAGTCTGAGGGTTAGGGTTAGGTTTGAGGTTAGGGTTATGGTGAAGGTAAACGTTAGGGTTAGGGTTAGCCTTAGGGTGAGGCTAAGTGTTAGTGTGAGGAATAGGGTTAGGGTTATGTTTAGGGTTTGGGTGAGGGTTAGGGTGAGGCTGAGTGTTAGGTTTAGTTTTATGGTTAGGGTGAAGGTGAGGGTTCAGGTGAGGTGTAGGATGAGGGGTAGGGTTAAGGTTAGGGTGAGGGTTAGGTTTAGTTTGAGGGCTAGGGTTAGGTTTAGGGTAAGGGTGAGGGTGAGGGTTAGGTTGAGGGTGAGGGTTAGGGTTAGCATTTCGGTTAGGGTGAGGGTTAGGGTTAAGGTTAGGGTTAGGTTTAGGGTTTGAGTTAGCCTTAAGGTGAGGCTTAGGGTTAGTGTGAGGAATAGGGGTAGGTTTATGTTTAGGGTTAGGGTGAGGGGTAGGGATAGGGTTTGGGTGAGGGTTAGGGTGAAGTTTAGGGTTAGGTTGAGGGTTAGCGTGAGGCTTTGGTTTAGGGGGAGGGTTAGGGTTAGGATTAGGGTTAGGGTGAGGGTTAGGGTGAAGGTAATGGTTAGGGTGAGGCTGAGTGTTAGGTTTAGTTTTAGCGTTAGGGTGAGGGTTAGGGTCAGGGTGAGGGTTAGGGAGAGGGTGAAGGTTAGGGTTAGTGTGAGGGTTAGGTTTAGGTTTAGGGTAAGGGTGAGGGTGAGGGTTAGGTTGAGGGTGAGGGTTAGGGTTAGCATTCCGGTTAGGGGGAGGGTTAAGGTTAAGGTTAGGGTTAGGGTAAGGGTTAAGGTGCAGGTTAGGGTTAGGGTTAGCGTGAGGCTTTGGTTTAGGGTGAGGGGTAACGTTAGGTTTAGGGTGAGGGTTGGGTTTAGTCTGAGTTTTAGGGTTAGGGTTAAGGTTAGGGTTATGGTGAAGGTAAAGGTTAAGGTTAGGGTTAGGGTTAGGTTCAGCCAGAGGGTGAGGATTAGTGTTAGTTTGAGGATTAGGGTTAGGGTTAAGTTTAGGGTTAGGGTGAGGGGTAGGGTTAGGGTTTGGGTGAGTGTTAGGGTGAAGTTTATGGTTAGGTTTAGGGTTAGCGTGAGACTTTGGTTTAGGGGGAGTTTTAGGAATAGGGTTAGGGTTAGGGTGAGGGTTAGAGTAAGGGTGAGGGTTAGGTTTAGTGTGAGGGTTACGGTTACGGTTAGGGTGAGGTTGAGGGTTAGGGTTAGGGTTAGGGTTAGGATTAGGGTTAGAGTGAGGTTTAGGGTTAGGCTTAGGGTTAGGCTGAGGATGAGGGTGAGTGTGAGTGTTAGGGTGAGGGTAAGAGTTAGCGTGAGAGTTAGTGTTAGGTATAGGTTGAGGGTTAGGTTTAGGTTGATTTTTAGGGTAAGGGTTAGGATTAGGGGTAGAGTGAGTGTTCAGGTGAGAGTGATGGTTTGAGTGTGGGTGATGGTTAGGGTTAGAGTGAGGGTTAGGGTGACGTTGAGGGTTAGGGTGAGGGAGAGGTTTAGGGTTAGGGATAGGGTTAGGGTTATGGTGAGGGTTAGAATTAGAGGTAGTGTGAGGGTTAGAATGTGGGGTAGGCTAAGAATTAGGGTGAGGGTTAGGGTTAGGGTTATTGTTAGATTGAGGTTTAGGGTCAGGGTTAGGTTTAAGGTTAGGGTGAGATTTAGGTTTAGGTTTAGGTTTAGGGTTAGGGTTAGTGTGTGGGCTAGGGTGAGGGTGAGGATGAGGGTTAGGTTTAGGAATAGGGTTAGGTTTAGGGTTAGGTTAGGGATAGGATGAGGCTTAGGATTAGGTAAGGTTTAGTGTGAGGGTTAGGGTGAGGGTGAGGTTTAAGGTTAGGGTGCGGGTTAGGGTTAAGCTGATGTTTAGTGTGAGGGTGAGGGTTAGGTTGAGGTTGAGGGTTCGGGTCCGGGTGAGGGTTAGGGTTAGGGTGAGTGTTAGAGTGACAGTGAGTTTGAGTGTTAGGTTTAGGGTAAGGGTTAGGGTGAGTATTATGGTGAGGGTGAGGGTTAAGGTTAGGTTTAGGGTTAGTGTTAGGATTAGGGTTTGGGTGAGTTTTAGAGTTAGGGTTAGGGTTAGGGTTAGGGTAGGGTGAGGGTAAGCTTTAGGGTGAGGGTTAGGGTTAGGCTGAGGGTGAGGTTGAGGTTGAGGGTTAGGGTTAGGTTTAGGGTTACGGTGATGGGTATACTTAGGCTTAGGGTTAGGATTAGAATTAGGGTGAGTGTGAGGGTGAGGAATATGGTTAGCATTAGGGTTAGGGTTAGGGTTAGGCTGAGGGTCAGAATGAGTGTTAGGGTTAGGGTTAGGGTTAGGTTGAGTATTAAGGTTAGGCATAGGGTTAGCATGAGTTTTAAGATGAGTGTTGGGGTTAGGGTTAGGGTGAGGGTAAGGGTTAGTGTGAAGTTTAGGGTGAGGGTGAGGATAAGGTTTAGGGTGATGGTTAGGATGAGGGTCAGGGTTAGGGTTAGGGTGAGTGTTAGGGTTAGAGTCAGGATGAGGGTGAGGTCTAGGGTGAGGGTGAGATTTAGTGTGAGGGTGAGGGTGAGGGTGAGGGTTAGGGTGTGGGTTACGGTTAGGGTTAGGGTTAGGGTTAGGTTGAGCGTGAGGCTGAGGTTGAGGTTTAAGGTGAAGGTGAGGGTGAGTGTGAGGGGAGGGTTAGGGTTCAGGTTAGGATTAGGTTGAGGGTGAGGGTGAGGGTTAGTGTTTGGATTAGGGTTAGGATTAGGGTTAGGCTGAGTGTTAGTGTGAGGGTGAGGGTGATGGTTAGTGTTAAGTTTAGAGTGAGGGATAGGTTTATTGTTAGGGTTAGGATGAGGATGAGGGTAAGGGTTAGGTTTAGGGTTAGGGGGAGGGAGAGGGTTAGGGTGAGGGTTTGGGTTAAGTTAAGGGTTAGGGTTAGGGTGACGGTTAGGGTCAGGGTTCGGGTGAGCGTAAGGGTTAGGGTGAATGTTAGAGTTAAGGTGAAAATTAGAGTTAGGGTTAGGGTGAGGTTGAGGGTTAAGGTTAGGATTAGGTTTAGAATTGGGGTGAGGGTGAGGGTGAGTTATAGGGTTAGGATTAGAGTTAGATTTAGGGTTAGGCTGAGGATGAGGGTGAGTGTTAGGGTTAGGGTTAGGGTTAGGGTGAGTGTTAGGGTTAGACTTAGGGTTAGGATAAGGGTTAAGGTGAGGGGTAGGGTTTGGGTTAGTTTGAGGGTTAGGGTTAGGTTGAGGGATAGGGTGTGGATTATGGTTAATGTTAGGGTCAGGGTTAGGGTTAGGGTGAGGGTTAGGGTTAGGGTGAGGGTGAGAGTCAGGGTGAAGTTTAGGTTTAGGATTAGTTTTACGGTAGGGATAGTCTGAGGGTGAGAGTGAGGATGAGTGTGAGAGTTAGGGTTAGGTAAGTGTTAGGCATATGTTTAGGTTGAGTATTAGGGTGATTTTGAGGGTTAGAGGCAGGGTTAGCCTTAGGGAGAGGGTTAGGGTTAGGGTTAGGGTTAGGGTTATGTTTTGGGTGAGTGTGAGGGTTACCTTGAGGTGAGGGTTGGAGTGATCGTGAGGGTTAGGGTGAGGATGAGGGTTAGGATTAGGGTTTGTGTGATTATTAGGGTGAGGTTAAGGCTTAGGGTGAGGGTTAGGGTTAGTGTTAGGGTTAGAGTGAGGGTTAGGGTGAGGGTTAGGGTTAGGGTTTTGGTGATTGTGAAGTTTAGGTTTAGGGTTAGGGTGAGAGTTAGGGTTAAGGTTAGGGTTAGGATGAGAGTTAGGGTTACGTTGAGGATGAGGGTGAGGATGACGGTTTCGGTTAGGGAAGGGTTAGGGTTATGGTTAGGGTGAGGATTAGGGTGAATTTGAGGGTTACAGGGAGGGATACGTTTAGGGTGAGGTTTAGGGTTAGGGTGAGGGGTAGGGTTAGGGTGAGGTTTTGGGTGAGGGTGAGGGTTACCCTGAGGTGAGGGTTCAGGTGAGGATGAGGGTTAGGGTGAGGGTAAGGGTTAGGGTGAGGTTGAGGGTTAGGTTTAGGGTAAGGGTGACCGTGAAGGTGCGGGTGAGGGTGAGGGTTAGTGTTAGCGTGTGGGTTAGGGTGAGTGAAAGAGTTAGGGTGAGCATGAGGGTTAGGGTTAGGGTGAGGGTGAGGGCTAGGTTAAGGGTGAGAGTTTGGGTGAAGGTGAGAGTGAGGTTGAGGGTTAGGATGTGGGTGAGGGTTAGGGTTAGTGTGAAGGTTAGAGTGAAGGTGAGGTTTATGGTGAGGCTGAGGGTTAGGTTTAGGGTTAGGTTTAGGGTGAGGATTAGGGTCAAGATGAGGGTTAGGGTGAGGGTTAGGGTTAGGGTTAGGGTGAGTGTTAGGGTTAGTGTGAGGGTTATTGTTAGGGTTAGGGTTAGGGTGAGGTTAAGGTTTAGGGTGAGGGTTTTGGATGAGGGTGAGTGTTACGGTTAGAGTGAGGGTTAGGTTTAGGGTGAGGGTTAGTGTTAGGGTGAGGTTTAGGGTTAGGGTTAGGGTGAGGTTGAAGGTGAGGGTGAAGATGAGGGTTAGGGTGTGGGTAAGGGTTAGGGTTAGGGTGAGGGTTAGGGTGACAGTGAAAGTTAGCTTGAGGGGGAGGCTTAGGGTACGGTTGAGGGTTAGCATTAGGGTTAGGGTTAGGGTGAGGGGTAGGATTAGGGTTATCATGAGGGTTAGGGTAAAGTTTCGGGTTAGTGTGAGGGTTAGTGTTAGGGTGAGGGTGAGAGCAATTTTTAGGCTGAGTGTTAGGGTAAGGATGAGTGTTAGGATTAGGGTTAAGTTTAGGGTGAGGTCTAGGGTGAGGGTTAGGGTTAGGGTTCGGGTTAGGGTTAGGATGAGGGTTAGGGTGAGTGTTACGGTTACGATTAGTTTGAGGGTTAGGGTTAGGGTTACGTTTAGGGTTAAGGTGAGGATGAGGGTGAGGGTTTGTGTAACGGTTAGGTTTAGGTTTATGGTGAGGGTGAAATTTAGATTTAGGATTAGGGTTAGGCTTTGGTTTAGGATGAGGGTGCGGTTGAGGGTTAGGGTTAGAGTTAGGGTTAGGTTGGTGATTAGGGTGATGTTTAGAGTTAGGGTGAGGGTGAGGGTTAGGAATAGGTTTAAGGTGAGGGTTTGGGTTTTGGTGAGAGTTAGAGTTAGGGTTAGGGTGAGGGTGAGGTTTAGGTTTTGGGTTAGAGTTAGGGTGAGGGTAAGGGTTAGGGTGAGGTTTAGGATGAGGGTGAGGGTTAGGGTTTGGGTGATGTTTAATATTAGGATTAGGGTTAGGGTGAGGGTTAGGGTGAGGGTTAGGGTTAGGGTTAGGGTTAGGGTTAGGGTTAGGCTTAGTGTGAGGGTGAGGGGAAGGGTGAGTGTTTGGGTTAAGTTTAGGATTAGGTTGAGGTAAGGGTTAAGGTGAGGTTTAGGGTTAGGGTGAAGCGTAGTGTGAGGGTTAGTGTTAGGGTTATGGTTCGGTTAGGGTGAGGGTTAGGGTGAGGTTTAAGGTTAGTGTTAGGGTTGGGGTAGATTGAGTGTTAGGGTTAGTGTGAAGTTTAGGGTGAGGTTAGGTTTAGGGTTAGTGTGAGGGTAAGGGTTTTGGTGCGGGTTAGAGTGAGAGTGAGGGTTGGGGTAAGGTTTAGATGTAGGATTAGATTCAGAGTGAGGCTAGGGTTAGGGTTAGTGTGAGGGTTAGGCTGAGTGGTAGGGTTAGGGTTAGGATGATGGTGAGGTTGAGGTTTTCGGTTACGTAGGGATTAGGTTTAGGGTTAAGGAGAGGATTAGGGTTTGGGTGAGGGTTACGGAGCTGGTAAGTGTTAGGGTTTGGGTGAGGGTTAGGGTTAGGGTGAAGCTGAAGGTGAGAGTTTTGTTTAGGTTAGGGTTAAGGTTAGGTTTAGGGTTATGGTTAGGTTTAGGATTAGGTTTTAGCTAAGCGTGAGGGGGAGGGTTAGGGTTAGGGTGAGGGTTAGGGTTAGTGTGAGGGTTAGGTTTAGGGATAGGTTTAGGGATACGGTGAAGGTAAGGGTTAGGGTTAGGGTTAGGGTTAGGGTGAGGTTTACAGTTAGCGTTATGGTTAGGGTGTAGGTTAGGTTGAGGGTTGGGGTTAGGTTTAGGTTGAGGGTGAGGGTGACGGTTAGGGTTAGTGTGAGGGTGAGGGTTAATTTTTTTGTTAGGGTGAGGGTGAGGGTTAGGTTTAGGAGAAGTGTTAGGGTTAGGCTTAGGGGGAGGGGGAGGGGAAGGGTGAGGGTTTATGTTAGGGTAAGGATTAGGGTTAGGGTGAAGGTGAGGGTTAGGGTTAGAGTTGGGGTGAGGGTTTGGGTGAGTGTTAGGGTGAGGGTGAGGGTTAGGGTTAGGGTTAGGGAAGGGTGAAGGTAAGGGTTAGGGTGAGGGTTAGTGTTAGGCTGAGGGTGAGGGTGAGGGTGAGGTTTAGGGTTAGGTTTAGGGTTAGGGTGAGGGTGAAGGTTAGGGTTAGGTTTAGGATGAGAGGGTGAGGGTTAGGGTTAGGGATAGTGTGAGGGTTAGGGTTAATGTGAGGGTTAGGGTTAGGTTTTCCGTGAGGGTAAGGGTAATGGTGAGGTGTCGGATGAGGGTGAGGGTTAGGGTTAGGTTGAGGGTTAGGGTTAGGTTGAGGGTTAGGGTGAGGATGAGGGTTAGGTTTAGGGTTAGGGTTAGGGTGAGAGTTAGGATGAGGGTTAGGGTTTGGGTGAGGGTGAATGTTAGGGTGAGGGTAAGGGTTAGTGTGAGGGTTAGTTTTAGGATTATGTTTAGGTTGTGGGTAAGGGTTAGGGTAAGGGTTAGGATGAGTGTGAGGGTTAGGGTGAGGGCTTGAGTTATAGTGAGGGATATGTTTAGGGTTTTGGTTAGGCTGAGGCCTTGGGTGAGGGTGAGGTTGAGGGTGAGGTTGATGGTGAGGGTTAGAGTGTCGGTGAGGGTTAGGGTTGAGTGAGGGTTAGGGTGATGTTTAAGGTTAGGGTTAGGGTTAGGGTTAGGTTGAGGGTGAAGGTGAGGGTTATGGTTAGGGTGAGGGTTAGGGTTACGGTTAGGATTAGTGATAGGGTTAGGGTTAGGGTTAGGGTTAAGGAAGTTTGAGGGTAAGGGTTATGGTGAGGGTTAGTGTTAGGCTGAGGGTGAGCGTGAGAGTGAGGTTTAGGGTTATGTTTAGGATTAGTGTGAGTCTTAGGGTTAGGTTTAGGGTTAGGATGAGGTTTAGGGTGAGGGGTAGGGTTAAGGTTAGGTAGAGGTTGAGGGTGAGGGTTAGGGTTAGTGTGAGTGTTAGGGTTAGGGTGATGGTTAGGGTTAGGCTGAGGGGTAGGGTGAGGGGTAGGGTGAAGGTGAGGGTTAGGGTGAGGGTGAGTGTGAGGTTTAGTGTGTCGGTGAGTGTTAGGGTAGATTGAGGGTTAGGGGGACGGTGAGGGTTACGGTGAGGGTGAGGGTTAGTGTTATGGTTATGGTTAGGTTTAGGGTCAGGTTGAGGATTAGGGTTACGGTTAGGGTTAGATTGAGGTTTAGGGTGAGGGGTAGGTTTAGGGTTAGCGTGAGGGTAAGGGTTAGGTTTGGGTCAGGGTTAGGTTTAGGTTTAGGGTGAGGGTAATTGTTAGGGTGAGGGTTAGGATGAGGGTGAGGGTTAGGGTTAGAGTGATGTTTAAGGTGAAGTTTAGGGTGAGGGTTAGGGTTAGGGTGTGGGTAAGGGTTAGGTTGAGCGTGCGGATTAGGTTTACGTTTAGGGTTAGTGTGAGGGGTAGGGTTAGGTTTAGGGTGAGGGTTAGGTTTAATGTGAATGTTATGGTTAGGAATAGGGTTAGGACGAGGGTAAGGGTTAGGATTAGGATAGGGTGAGAGTAAGGTTTAAGGTTAGCATGAGTGTTAAGGTGAGGTTTAGGGTTAGGTTAAGGGATAGGGTGAGGGTTGGATGAGGGTGAGTGTTGGGTTGTGATTGAGGGTTAGGGTAAAAGTGAGAGTTAGGTTGACGGGGAGGGTTAGAGTGAGGGTGAGGGTTAAGGTTAGCGTTAGGCTGATGATTAGGGTTTGTATTAGTGTTAGGGTGAGGATTAGGGTGAGGGGTATAGTTAGGGTTAGTGTGAGGGTTAGGATTAGTGTGAGGGTTAGGGTTAGGGTTAGGTTTAGAGTGAGGGTAAGGGTTAGGATGAGGTTTAGGGTGACGTTTAGAGTTAGGTTTAGGGTGAGGGTTAGGGTTAGCGTGAGAGTTAGAGTTAGGGTTAGTGTGAGGGTGAGGGTGAGGGTTAGGGTTAGGTTAGGGTTAGAATTAGGGTTAAGGTGCGGGTGAAGAATAGCTTTAGGATTAGGGGTAGGGTTAGGGTTAGGATGATGGTGATGTTGCGGGTTTCGGTTACATAAGGGTTAGGTTTAGGGTTAAGGAGAGGATTAGGGTTTGGGTGAGGGGTAGGGTGATGGTAATTGGTAGGTTTTGAGTGAGGGTTAAGGTTAGGGTGAAGCTGAGGGTGAGGGTTTTGTTTAGGTAAGGGTTATGGTTAGGTTTAGGATTAGGTTGTAGCTAAGCGTGAGGGGTAGGGTTAGGGTTAAGGTGAGAGTTAGGGTTAGTGTTAGGGTTAAGTTTAGGGATAGGTTTAGGGATACGGTGAGGGTAAGGGTTAGGGTGAGGGTTAGTATGTGGGTGAGGTTTATGGTTAGCGTTATTTTTAGGGTGTCGGTTAGGGTGAGGATAAGTGTTAGGTTTAGGTTGAGGGTGAGGGTGACGGTTAGGGTTAGTGTGAGGGTGAGGGTTAGGTTTAGCGTTAGGGTGAGGGTGAGGGTTAGGTTTAGGAGTAGTGTTAGCGTTAGGCTTAGGGTGAGGTTGAGGGGACGGGTGAGGGTTTGGTTTAGGGTAAGGATTAGGGTTAGGGTGAGGGTGAGGGTTAGGGTTAGTGAGGGTTAGGGTTTGGGTGTTAGGGTGAGGGTGAGGGTTAGGGTTAGGGTTAGGGTTAGGGAAGGGTGAGGGTAAGGGTTAGGGTGAGGGTTAGTGTTAGGCTGAGGGTGAGGGTGAGGTTTAGGGTTAGGTTTAGGGTTAGGGTGAGGGTGAAGGTTAGGGTTAGGTTTAGGATGAGGGTTAGGGTTAGGGATAGTGTGAGGGTTAGGGTTAATGTGAGGGTTAGTTTTAAGGTTAGGGTTAGGGTTACCGTGAGGGTAAGGGTAATGGTGAGGTTTCGGATGAGGGTGAGATTTAGGGTTAGGTTGAGGGTTAGGGTTAGGGTGAGGGTTTGGGTGAGGATGAGGGTTAGGTTTAGGGTTAGGCTTAGGGTGAGAGGGTGAGGGTTAGGGTTAGGGTTAGGGTGAGGGTGAAGGTTTAGGGTGAGGGTAAGGGTTAGTGTGAGGGTTAGTTTTAGGATTATGTTTAGGTTGAGGGTAAGGGTTAGGGTGAGGGTTAGGATGAGGGTGAGGGTTAGGGTGAGGCTTAGAGTTATGGTGAGGGATAGGTTTTGGGTTTGGGTTAGGCTGAGGGCTTGGGTGAGGTGAGGTTGAGGGTGAGGGTTAGAGTGTCGGTGAGGGTTAGGGTTGAGTGAGGGTTAGGGTGATGTTTAAGGTTAGGGTTATGGTTAGGTTTAGGGTGAGGGTGAAGGTGAGGGTTATGGTTAGGGTGCAGGGGAGAGTTAGGTGTAGGGATAGGGTGAGGGTGAGCGTTAGGTTTAGGATTAGTGATAGGGTTATGGTTAGGGTTAGGGTTAAGGAAGTGTGAGGGTAAGGGTTATGGTGAGGGTTAGTGTTAGGGTGAGGGTGAGGGTGAGTTTGAGGTTTAGGGTTAGGTTTAGGATTAGTGTGAGTGTTAGGGTTAGGGTTAGGATTAGGATGAGGTTTAGGGTGAGGGGTAGGGTTAGGGTTAGGTAGATGGTGAGGGTTAGGGTTAGGGTTAGTGTGAGGGTTAGGGTAGGGTGAAGGTTAGGGTGAGGGTTAGGGTTAGGCTGAGGGGTAGGGTGAGGGCGTGGGTTACGGTGAGGGTGAGAGTGAGGTTTAGTGTGTCGATGAGTATTAGGGTAGGGTGAGCGTTAGGGAGACAGTGAGGGTCAGGGTGAGAGTGAGGGTTTGGGTTATGGTTATGGGTAGAGTTACTGTCAGCTTGAGGATTAGGGTTAGGGTTAGGGTTAGATTGAGGGTTAGGGTGAGGGGTAGGTTTAGGGTTAGGTTTAGGGGTTAGCGTGAGGGTAAGGGTTAGGGTGAGGGTCAGGGTTAGGATTAGGTTTAGGGTGAGGGTAATTGTTAGGGTGAGGGTTAGGATGAGGGAGAGGGATAGGGTTAGAGTGATGTTTAAGGTGAAGTTTAGAGTTAGGGTTAGTGTGAGTTTGAGGTTTAGGGTGAGGTAAAGGGTTAGGTTGAGGGGTGGGGATTAGGTTTACGGTTAGGGTTAGTGTGAGTAGTAGGGTTTAGGTTTAGGGGGGAGGGTTAGGTTTAGTGTGAGGGGTTATGGTTAGGGATAGGGTTAGGGCGAGGGTAAGGGTTAGGATTAGGTAGGTGTGAGAGTAAGGTTTAGGGTTAGCATGAGTATTAGGGTGAGTTTTTAGGATTAGGTTAAGGGATAGGGTGAGGGTTTGGGTGAGGGGTGAGTGTGGGTTGTGGGTGAGGGTTAGGGTACAAATTGAGAGTTAGGTTGATGGGGAGGGTTAGAGTGAGGGTGAGGGTTAAGGTTAGGGTTAGGGTGATGGTACGGTTTGTAGTAGTGTTAGGGTGAGGGTTAGGGTAAGGGGTATAGTTAGGATTAGTGTGAGGGTTAGGATTAGTGTGAGGGTTAGGGTTAGGGTTAGAGTGAGGGTAAGGGTTTAGGGTGAGGTTAAGGGTGAGGTTTAGGG
>NW_024871516.1:0-55000 GCF_019054845.1 Dipodomys spectabilis
ACACTAACCCTTACCCTCACCCTAACCTTCACCCTCACCCTAACCCTAACCCTAACCCTCACCCTCTCACCCTAAGCCTAACCCTAAACCTAACCCTCATCCTCACCCAAACCCTCACCCTAACCCTAACCCTCAACCTAACCCTAAATCTCACCCTCATCCGAAACCTCACCATTACCCTTACCCTCACGGTAACCCTAACCCTAACCTTAAAACTAACCCTCACATTAACCCTAACCCTCACACTATCCCTAACCCTAACCCTCATCCTAAACCTAACCCTAACCTTCACCCTCACCCTAACCCTAAACCTAACCCTAAACCTCACCCTCACCCTCAGCCTAACACTAACCCTCACCCTAACCCTTACCCTCACCCTTCCCTAACCCTAACCCTAACCCTAACCCTCACCCTCACCCTAACACCCAAACCCTAACCCTCACTAACCCTAACCCTCACCCTCACCCTAACCCTAATCCTTACCCTAAACCAAACCCTCACCCGTCCCCTCAACCTCACCCTAAGCCTAACGCTAACACTACTCCTAAACCTAACCCTCACCCTCACCCTAACGCTAAACCTAACCCTCACCCTCACACTAACCCTAACCGTCACCCTCACCCTCAACCTAAACCTAACACTTATCCTCACCCTAACCGACACCCTAAAAATAACGCTAACCATAAACCTCACCCACATCCTAACCCTCACCCTAACCCTTACCCTCACCGTATCCCTAAACCTATCCCTAAACTTAACCCTAACACTAACCCTAACTCTCACCTTAACCCTAACCCTACCCCTCACGCTTAGCTACAACCTAATCCTAAACCTAACCATAACCCTAACCCTAACCTTAACCCTTACCTAAACAAAACCCTCACCCTCAGCTTCACCCTAACCTTAACCCTCACTCAAAACCTACCAATTACCATCACCCTACCCCTCACCCAAACCCTAATCCTCTCCTTAACCCTAAACCTAACCCTTATGTAACCGAAACCCGCAACATCACCATCATCCTAACCCTAACCCTACCCCTAATCCTAAAGCTATTCTTCACCCGCACCTTAACCCTAATTCTAACCCTAACCTAACCCTAACCCTCACCCTCACCCTCACACTAACCCTAACTCTAACTCTCACGCTAACCCTAACCCTCACCCTAAACCTAACTCTAAACGTCACCCTAAACCTCATCCTAACCCTTACCCTCACTCTAAACCTAACCCTAACCCTAACCCTCACACTAATCCTAACCCTCACACTAACCCTAACTATACCCCTCACCCTAATCCTCACCCTAACACTAATACAAACCCTAATCATCAGCCTAACGCTAACCTTAACCCTCACCCTCACTCTAACCCTCCCCGTCAACCTAACTCTCACTTTTACCCTAACCCTCAATCACAACCCAACACTCACCCTCATCCAACCCTCACCCTATCCCTTAACCTAACCCTAAACCTCACCTTAACACTCATGCTAACCTTAAACCTTACTCTCACCCTATCCTAATCCTAACCCTTACCCTCGTCCTAACCCTATTCCTAACCATAACATTCACATTAAACCTAACCCTCACCCTAAACCTAACCCTACCCCTCACACTAACCCTAAACGTAAACCTAATCCGCACGCTCAACCTAACCCTTACCCACACCCTAACCCTAACCCTCACCCTAAACTTCACCTTAAACATCACTCTAACCCTAACCCTCACCCTCATCCTAACCCTCACCCTAACAATTACCCTCACCCTAAACCTAAACCTAACCCTGACCCAAACCTAACCCTTACCCTCACGCTAACCCTAAACCTACCCCTCACCCTAAACCTCAATCTAACCCTAACCGTAACCCTAATCCTCAACCTGACCCTAAACCTAACCATAACCATAACACTAACCCTCACCCTCACCGTAACCCTCACCGTCCCCCTAACCCTCAATCTACCCTAACACTCACCGACACACTAAACCTCACACTCACCCTCACCCTAACCCTCACCTTCACCCTACCCCTCACCCTACCCCTCAGCCTAACCCTAACCATCACCCTAACCCTAACACTCACACAAACCCTAACCCTCACCCTCAACCTCTACCTAACCTTAACCCTACCCCTCACCCTAAACCTCATCCTAACCCTAAACCTAACCCTAAGACTCACACTAATCCTAAACATAACCCTAAACCTCACTCTCACGCTCACCCTCAGCCTAACACTAACCCTCACCATAACCCTTACCCTCAAACTTCCTTAACCCTAACCCTAACCCTAACCCTATCACTAATCCTAACCGTAACCCTAACCCTCACCCTAACCATAACCCTCACCTTCACCCTCAACCTAACCCTAACCCTAACCCTAACCTTAAACATCACCCTAACCCTCACTCAACCCTAACCCTCACCGACACTCTAACCCTCACCATCAACCTCACCCTCAACCTCACCCTCACCCAAGGCCTCAGCCTAACCAAAACCCTAAACATATCCCTCACTATAACTCAAGCCCTCACCCTAACCCTCACACTCATCCTAACCCTTACCCTAACCCTTACCCACAACCTAAACATAATCCTAAAACTAACCCTCACACTAACCCTTACCCTCACCCTAACATTCACCCTCACCCTAACCCTAACCCTCATCCTAACTCTCACCCTAACCCTAACCCTAAACCTAACCCTCATCCTCACCCTAACCCTCAACCTAACCCTAACCCTCAACCTAACCCTAACCCTCACCCTCATCCGACACCTCACCATTACCCTTACCCTCACGGAAAACCTAACCCTAACCCTCACATTAACCCTAACCCTCACACTATCCCTAACCCTAACCCTCACCCTCTCATCCTAAACCTAACCCTAACCTTCACCCTCACCCTAACCCTAAACCTAACCCTAAACCTCACCCTCACCCTCACCCTCAGCCTAACACTAACCCTCACCCTAACCCTTACCTTCACCCTTCCCTAACCCTAACCCTAACCCTCACCCTCACCCTAACACTCACCCAAACCCTCACCCCAACTCTAACCCTAACCCTCACCTTCACCCTAACCCTAATCCTTACCCTAACATAAACCCTCACCCTTCCCCTCCCCCTCCCCCTAAGCCTAACCCTAACACTTCTCCTAAACCTAACCCTCACCCTCACCCTAACAAAAAAATTAACCCTCACCCTCACACTAACCCTAACCGTCACCCTCACCCTCAACCTAAACCTAACCCCAACCCTCAACCTAACCTACACCCTAACCATAACGCTAACTGTAAACCTCACCCTAACCCTAACCCTAACCCTAACCCTTACCCTCACCGTATCCCTAAACCTATCCCTAAACCTAACCCTCACACTAACCCTAACCCTCACCCTAACCCTAACCCTCCCCCTCACGCTTAGCTAAAACCTAATCCTAAACCTAACCATAACCCTAAACCTAACCTTAACCCTAACCTAAACAAAACTCTCACCCTCAGCTTCACCCTAACCCTAACCCTCACCCAAACCCTAACACTTACCAGCTCCGTAACCCTCACCCAAACCCTAATCCTCTCCTTAACCCTAAACCTAATCCCTACGTAACCGAAAACCTCAACCTCACCATCATCCTAACCCTAACCCTACCACTCAGCCTAACCCTCACACTAACCCTAACCCTAACCCTCACTCTGAATCTAATCCTACATCTAAACCTTACCCCAACCCTCACTCTCACTCTAACCCGCACCAAAACCCTTACCCTCACACTAACCCTAAACCTAACCTCACCCTAAACTTCACACTAACCCTAACACTCAATCTACCCCAACCCTAACACTAACCTTAAACCTCACCCTAACCCTCACCCTAACCGAACCATAACCCTAACACTAACCCTCACACTACGCTTCACCCTAACCCTAAACCTCACCTTAACCCTTACCTCAACCTAATCCTAAACTTAACCCAAACACTCACCCTTCCCCTCACCCTCACACTAAGCCTAACCCTAACCCTAACCCTAACCCTAACCCTAACCCTCACCCTAACCCTCACCCTAACCCTAATCCTAATATTAAACATCACCCAAACCCTAACCCTCACCCTCATCCTAAACCTCACCCTAACCCTTACCCTCACCCTAACTCTAACCCAAAACCTAAACCTCACCCTCACCCTAACCCTAACTCTAACTCTCACCAAAACCCAAACCCTCACCTTAAACCTATTCCTAACCCTCACCCTCACCCTAACTCTAAACATCACCCTAATCACCAACCTAACCCTAACTCTAACCCTAACCCTCAACCGCACCCTCATCCTAAACCAAAGCCTAACCCTAATCCTAAATCTAAATTTCACCCTCACCATAAACCTAAACCTAACCGTTACACAAACCCTCACCCTCATCCTCACCTTAACCCTAAACGTAACCCTAACCCTAACCCTCAAACTAATCGTAACCGTAACACTCACCCTAACCCTCATCCTAACCCTAACCCGAACCCTAACCCTAACCCTCACCCTAGACCTCACCCTAAACTTAACCCTAATCCTAACACTCATCCTTACCCTAACCCTCAGCCTAAAAATTGCTCTCACCCTCACCCTAACACTAACCCTCACACTAACCCGAAACTTTACCCTAACCCTCATGATAACCCTAATCCTACCCCTCACCCTAACCCTAACCCTAATGCTAACCCTCAACCGTACCCTAAGCCTCCCCCTCAAGCTAACTTTCACTGTCACCCTAACCCTCACCCTAACCCTAACCCTTACCCACACCCTAACCCTCATCTTCACCCTCACCTTCAACCTCACCCTAACCCTAACCCTAAACCTCACCCTAACACTAACCCTCACCCTAAACCTAACCCTCACTCTAACCGTAACACTCACCCTCATCCAAAACCCTCACCCTAAACCTTAACCTCACCCTAACCCTAACCCTAACAATAACCCTCACACTAACCCTAACACTCACCCTAACCCTAACCCTAACCCTCACCCTAACCCTCATCTTGACCCTAATCCTCACCCTAAACCTAACCCTAAACCTAACCCTCAGCCTCACCATAAACCTCACCTTCACTCTAACCTTCACACTAACCCTAACCCTCATCCACATCCTAACCCTCAACCTCACTCTCACCTTCACCCAAACTCTCACCCTTAACCTAGCCCTCACCCTCACCCTAACCCTAACCCTCATGCTCACCCTCTTTCACTCACCCTAACCCACACGCTAACACTAACCCTCACCCTCACCCGCACCTTCACGGTCACCCTTACCCTAAACCTAACCCTCAACCTCACCCTAACCCTTACCCTCACCCTAACCCTCATCCTCACCTGAACCCTCACCTCAGGGTAACCCTCACCCTCACCCAAAACCTCACCCTAACCCTACCCCTCACCCTAACCCTAAACCTCACCCTAAACGTATCCCTCCCTGTAACCCTCAAATTCACCCTAATCCTCACCCTAACCATAACCCTAACCCTTCCCTAACCGAAACCGTCATCCTCACCCTCATCCTCAACGTAACCCTAACTCTCATCCTAACCCTAACCTTAACCCTAACTCTCACCCTAACCCTAAACCTAAACTTCACAATCACCAAAACCCTAACCCTAACCCTCACCCTAACCCTCACTCTAACCCTAACACTAACCCTAACCCTCACCCTAAGCCTTAACCTCACCCTAATAATCACACAAACCCTAATCCTAACCCTCATCCTCACCCTAACCCTCACGATCACTCCAACCCTCACCTCAAGGTAACCCTCACACTCACCCAAAACATAACCCTAACCCTAACCCTAACCCTAACCCTCTCCCTAAGGCTAACCCTGCCTCTAACCCTCAAAATCACCCTAATACTCAACCTAAACATATGCCTAACACTTACCTAACCCTAACTCTCACACTCATCCTCACTCTCACCCTCAGACTATCCCTACCGTAAAACTAATCCTAAACCTAAACTTCACCCTGACTCTCACCCTCACCCTAACCCTAACCCTCACCCTAACCCTAACCCTGACCCTAACATTAACCATAATCCACACCCTATCCCTCAACCTAACCCTAACCCTCAAACTAACCCAAACCCTACCCCTCACCTTAACCCTTATCCTAACCCTAAGTCTAACCCTAACACTCACCCTAACCCTAACCCTAACCCTAACACTCACCCTCATCCTCAGCCTAACCCTAAATCTAACTCTAATCCTAACCCTATAACTCACCCTCACCCTCACCCCAATTCTAAACCTAATCCTAACCTTAACCCTCAACCTCACCCTAACCCTAACTCTAATTTTCACCTTAACTCTAACTTTCACCCTAACCCTTACGCTCACCCGAACCCTGACCCTAACCGTCACCCTAACCCTCTCCCTCCCCCTAACCCTAAACCTAACCCTTACCCTCATCCTCATCCTAACCCTAACAATAAACCTATCCCTCCCTCTAAACTTAACACTAACCATCACCCTCACCCTCACACTAACACTCAGCCTAACCCTAATCCTAACCCTAATCCAAACACTAACCCTCACCCTCACCCTCAACCTAATCCTAACCTGAACCCTAACCCTCCCCTCACACTCACCCTCACCTTCACCTTAAACCTCAACCTCAGCCTCACCCTCAACCTAACCCTAACCCTAACCCTAACCGTAACCCACACCCTAACCCTCACCCTCACCCTCACCCTCACACTAAATCTCACCCTCACCCTAGACCTCACCCTCATCCTGACTCTAACCCTAACACTCACCCTAACCCTAACCCTCACCCTCATCCTAACCATCACCCTAAACCTTATCCTCACCCTCACCCTAAACTTCACACTAACCCTTACCCTCACCCTAACCCTAACCCCAACACTCATCTTAAAACTCATGCTAACCCTATGCCTAACCTTAATACTCAACCTAACCCTAACCCTAACCCTAACACTCATTCTGACCCTCAGCCTAACCCTAACCCTAACCCTAATGCTAACCATATTCCTCACCCTCACACTCACCCTAATTCTAATCCTAACCCTAAGCCTAAGTATACCCATCACCGTAACCCTAAACCTAACCCTAACCCTCAACCTCAACCTCACCCTCAGCCTAACCCTAACCCTCACCCTAAAGCTTACCCTCACCCTACCCTAACCCTAACCCTAACCCTAACTCTAACACTCACCCAAACCCTAATCCTAACACTAACCCTAAACCTAACCTTAACCCTCACCCTCACCATAATACTCACCCTAACCCTTACCCTAAACCTAACACTCAAACTCACTGTCACTCTAACACTCACCCTAACCCTAACCCTCACCCGTACCCGAACCCTCACCCTCAACCTAACCCTCACCCTCACACTAAACATCAGCTTAACCCTAACCCGCACCCTAACCTTAAACCTCACCCTCACCCTAACCCTCACACTAAACCTTACCTAATCCTAAGCCTCATCCTATCCCTAACCTAACCCTAAACCTAACCCTATTCCTAAACCTAACCCTCATCCTCACCCTCACCCTAGCCCACACACTAACCCTAACCCTAAACCTAAACCTAAACCTAAATCTCACCCTAACCTTAAACCTAACCCTGACCCTAAACCTCAATCTAACAATAACCCTAACCCTAACCCTCACCCTAATTCTTAGCCTACCCCACATTCTAACCCTCACACTACCTCTAATTCTAACCCTCACCCTAACCCTAACCCTATCCCTAACCCTAAACCTCTCCCTCACCCTAACCCTCAACGTCACCCTAACCCTCACTCTAACCCTAACCATCACCCACACTCAAACCATCACTCTCACCTGAACACTCACTCTACCCCTAATCCTAACCCTTACCCTAAAAATCAACCTAAACCTAACCCTCAACCTATACCTAACACTAACTCTCACGCTAACTCTTACCCTCACCCTAACACTCACACTCACCCTCATCCTCAGCCTAACCCTAAGCCTAACCCTAAACCTCACTCTAACCCTAATCCTAACCCTAACCCTAACCCTAACCCTCAACCTCACCCTAACCGTAACCGTAACCCTCACACTAAACCTAACCCTCACCCTTACTCTAACCCTCACCCTAACCCTAACCCTATTCCTAAAACTCCCCCTAAACCAAAGTCTCACGCTAACCCTAAACCTAACCATAAACTTCACCCTAACACTCACCCAAACCCTAACCCTACCCCTCACCCTAACCCTAAACTTAACCCTAACCCTAATCCTCAAACTAACACTAATCCTCACCCTCTGGCTGAACCTAACCCTAACCCTAACCTTAACCTTTACCTTCACCATAACCCTAACCTTAACCCTAACCCTAAAACTCAGACTAAACCCAACCCTCACCCTAAACCTAACGTTACCCCTCACCCTAAACCAAAGCCTCACGCTAACCCTAACCCTAACCTGCACCTTAACCCTTACCCTAACCCTAACCTTAACCTTAACCCTCCCCCTAACCGGAATGCTAACCCTAACCCTCACCCTCAACCTAACCCTCACCCTCACCCTTACCCTAAACCTAAACCTAACCCTCACACTAACCCTAACCTTCACCCTCTCCCTAACCCTCACCCTGACCCTAACCCTCACCCTAACGCTAAAACTAAACCTAACACTCAGCCTCACCCTAACCATTACCTTCACCCTAACCCTCACCCTAACCCTAATCCTAACCCTAACCCTCCCCCTAAACCAAAGCCTCACGCTAACCCTCAACCTAACCCTAAACTTCACCCTAACCCTCACCCAAACCCTATCCCTACCCCTCACCCTAACCCTAAACATAAACCTACCCCTATTCCTCACACTAACCCTAAGCCTCACCCTAAGGCTAACTCAAACCCTAAACCTAACCCTAACCTTAACCCTAACCCTAACCCTCAGACTAAACCGAACCCTCACCATAAACCTAATCCTACCCCTCACCCTAAACCAAAGCCTCACGCTAACCTTAACCCTAACCCTCACCCTAACCGAAATGCTAACCCTAACCCTCACCCTCAACCTAACCCTCACCCTCACCCTTACCCTAAACCTAACCCTAGCCCTCAAACTAAACCTAACCCTCACCCTAACCTTAACCCTACCCCTCATCCTACACCTCACCTGAACCCTCACCTTCACCCTAACCCTCACCCTAACCATAAAACTAAACCTAACACTCAGCCTCACCCTAACCCTCACCCAAACCCTAAACATAACCCTAACCCTATTCCTCACACTAACACTTAGCCTCACCCTAAGGCTAACCCTAACCCTAACGTTTACCTTCACCATAACCCTAACCTCAAACCTAACCCTAACCCTCAGACTAAACCAAACCCTCACCCTAAACCTAACCCTACCCTTCACGCTAAACCAAAGCCTCACACTAAGCCTAACCATAACCCTCACCTTCACCCTTAACCTAACGCTAAACTTCACCCTAACCCTCACCCTAACCGAAATGCTAACCCTAACCCTCACTCTAACCCTCACCCTCACCCTTACCCTAAAGCTAAACCTAACCCTCAGACTAACCCTAACCCTCACCCTAACCTTAACCATACCCCTCAGCCTACACCTCACCCTAACCCTCAACTTCACCTTAACCCTCACCCTAACCCTAACCCTCACCCTAACCCTAACCCTCACCCTAACCCTAACCCTCACCCTAGCCCTAAAACTGAACCTAACATTCAGCCTAACCCTAACCATCACCCTTACCCTTATCTTCAAACTAACACTCACCCTAACCCTAACCCTAACCCTAACCCTAACCCTCCCCCTAAACCCAAGCCTCACGCTAACCCGAAACCTAACATTAAACTTCACCCTAACCCTCACGCTAACCCTAACCCTGCCCCTCAGCCTAACCCCTAAACATAACCCTAACCCTATTCCTCACACTAACACTAAGCCTCACCCCAAGGCTAACCCTAACCCTAACCCTAACCCTAAGGTTTACCTTCACCATAACCCTAACCTTAACCCTAACCGTAACCCTCAGACTAAACCCAACCCTCACCCTACACCTAACCCTACCCCTCACCCTAAACCAAAGCCTGACTCTAATCCTAACTCTAACCCTCAACTTCAACCTTACCCTAACCCTAAACTTAACCCTAACCCTCACCCTAACCCTCACCCTAACCAAAATGCTAACCCTAACCCTCACCTTAACCCTCACCCTCACCCTTACCCTAACCCTAACCCTAACCCTCACACTAACCCTAACCCTCACCCTAACCTTAACCCTACCCATGCTCACCTCACCCGAACCCTCACCTTCACCCTAAACCTCACCCTAACCCTAACCCTCACCCTAACTCTAACCCTCACCCTGACCCTAACCCTCACCCTAACCGTAAAACTACCCCTCACCCCAACACTCATCCTAACCCTAAAACTCACGCTAACCCTAACCCTAACCCTAAACCTCACCCTAAACCTAAACGTAACTAAACTAAACCTAACACTCAGCTTCACTCTAACCATCACTCTTACACTTACCTTCACCCTAACCCTCACCCTAACCCTAACCCTAAACCTCACACTAAGACTTACCCTCACCCTAACCCTAACCATAACTTCTCCCTCACACTAACCCTAACCCTCACCCTAACCGTAAAACTACCCCTCACCCCAACACTCATCCTAACCCTAAAACTCACGCTAACCCTAACCCTAACACTCGTCCTAAACCAAACACTCACCCTCAACCTCACCCTCACCCTCAGTCTATCCCTAACCCTAACGCTAATCCTAACCCTAACCCTAACCGTAACCTAAACTTAACCTTCCCCTTCACCCTCAACCTAACTCTAACCCTTATCCAACCCCAAACCTCACCCTTACTCTAACGTTCACCGAACCCTAACCCTCACACTCACACTCACCCTATCCCTAACCCTTACACTCACCCTAACCCTAACCCTCACCCTCACCCTCACCCTAAACCTAAACCTAACCCTCACTCTAAACCTAACACTTACCCTAACCCTAACCCTAAACCTTAACCCTAAACCTCACTCTAGTAAGAACCCTAATCCTAACCCTCTACTGATTACATCTTTGATGGCTAAACTCTATTCAACCTGAGGAAGTAAGTTGAACCTGTACTTATGGTACTCTGTGAAAGTTTGGAGAACTACACCTCAGTTGTTTGGGACGCGACAACTGTCCATCCAGGAATATGGACGGCACTAGCTATGTCAGGCTCTAATTAGTCCACCGTTGTGTGAATGACTTCTGCCAGAAACACTCAGAATGAGGTTCTGAGTTATTGCAAGATAGGTGCGTTTCACTCCTTTTCAAGGCTTCTTAGGAAGAATTTCAGATTCTGTTTACCGTCAGGCCTCCAGGTGTTCCTGGTGAACATCAAATTGTAAACCCTAACCCTAACCCTAACCCTAAAGCTAACCCTAACCCTAACCCTAATCCTAACCCTCACCTTAACCCTAACCCTAACCCTCACCCTAACCCTCACCTAAACACTCACGCTAAACCTATCCCTCACTCTCAGCCTTACCCTCACCCTAAACCTTACCCTCACACTAAACCTAACCCTAACCCTCACCCTAACCCTAAACCTAACCCTAACCCTAACCCTCATCCTAACACTCACCCTAACACTCACGCTAAACCTAACCCTCACTCTCACCCAAACCCCCACCCTAGCCCTTATCCTCACCCTAGCCCTATCCGTAAACCTAACCCTCACAATAAACCTAACCCTCACCCTAAACCTAACCCTACTCCTCACCCTAAGCCTAACCCTAACCCTAACCCTAACCCTCACCCACACCCTAACCCTCAACCTCACCCTCACCCTCACCCAAAACCTCACCCTTAACCTAGCCCTCACCCTAACCCTAACACTCACAATCACCCTAACACCCTCACCCTAACATTCATGCTAACCCTAAACCTCACCCTCACGGTCACCCTCACCCTAACCCTAACCCTCTCCTTCACTCTAACCCTTACCCTCACCCTAACCCTCACCCACACCCGAACCCTCACTTCACGGTAACCCTAACCCTCATCCAAAACATCAGCCTAACCTTAACCATCACCCTAACCCTAACCCTACCCCTAACCGTAACCCTCCCTCTAACCCTCAATCTCACCCCACTCCTCACCCTAACCATTACCCTTACCCTTACCTAACTGAAACCCTAAACCTTACCCTCACCCTCAACCTAACCCTAACTCTCAGCCTAACCCTAACCTTAACCCTAACACTCACCCTAATCCTAACCCTCAAACTCACCCTCACCCAAACCCTAAACCTCACCCTAACCCTAACATTAACTCTAACCCTCATCCTCACCCTAAACCTTAACTTCACCCTAATCCTCACACAAACCCTAACCCTAACCCTCATCCTCACCCTCTCACCCTCACTCGATCCCTCACCTCACAGTAACCCTCACCCTCACCCAAAACATCACCCTAACCCTAAAACTCAACCTAACCCTAACCCTAAACTTCACCCTAACCAGAACCCTCCCTCTAACCCTTACCTAACCCACTCACCCTCACCCTCACTCTCACCCTAACCTTCACCCTCACCATAGCCCTCAGCCTAAACCTAAACCTAACCCTGACCCTCACCCTCACACTCACCCTCATCCTCAGCCTATCCCTAACCTTAAACGTAATCCTAACCCAAAACTTCACCCTGACGCTCACCCTCACCCTAACCCTAAACCTAACCCGAATCCTCACCCTAACCTTAACCCTCACCCTAACACCCTAACACTAACCCTAAACCTAACCCTCACCCTACCCCTCATCCTAAACATAAACCTAACCCTAACCCTCACCCTCACCCTAACCCTAATCCTAACCTTAAATATCACCCTAACCCTTACCCTCTCCCTCATCCTAACCCTCACACTAACCTTTACACTCACCCTAACCCTAACCCTAAACCTAACCCTCAGCCTAACCCTAAACCGAACCCTAACCCTCACCCTCACCCTAACCCGAATCCTAACCTTAACCATCACCCTAACTCTAACCCTAAGCCTAACCCTCACCCTAACCCTAATCCTAACATTAAACATTACCCAAACCTTAACCCTCAACCTCATCCTAAATCTCACCCTAACCCTTACCCTCACCCTAACTCTAACCCTAAACCCAACCCTCACCCTCACCCAAAACCTCACCCTATCCCTAACCTTAACCTTAACCTTCACCCTCAAACTCACCTTCACCCTAATACTAACCCTCTCACCCTCACCCTAACCCTCACCCTCACCCTAAACATCACCCTAACTCTAATCCTCACCCTAATCCTAAACCTAAACCTCATCCTAAAGCTAACCCTCACCCTAAACTTCACCCACACTCTAATCCTCACCCTAACTCTAACCCTAAATCTTACCCTAAATCTAACCCTCACCCTCACCCTCAGCCTAAACCAAACCCTAACCCTAATCCTAATCCTAACTCTCACCCTCACCTTAAACCTAACCCTAACCGTTACCCTAACCCTCATCCTCATCCTCACCCTAACCCTAACCGTAACTCTAACCCTAACCCTCAAACTAACCCTAAACCTAACACTCACCCTAACCCTCATCCTAACCCTAACCCGAACCGTAACCCTAACCCTGACCCTAGACCTCACCCTAACCTTAACCCTAATCCTAACCCTCATCCTTACCCTAACCCTCAGCCTAAAAATTGCCCTCACCCTCACCCTAACCCTAACCCTCACACTAACCCGAAAATTCACCCTAACCCTCACGATAACCCTAATGCTACCCCTCACCCTAACCCTCACCCTAACCCTAACGCTAACCCTCACCCGTACCCTAAGCCTCACCCTCAAGCTAAACTCACTGTCACCCTAACCCTCACCCTAACCCTAACCCTCACCCACACCCTAACCCTCATCTTCACCCTCATCTTCAACCTCACCCTAACTCTAACTCTAACCCTAACCCTCAAGCTAACACTAATCCTCATTCTAAACCTAACCCTCACCCTAACCGTAACACTCACCCTCATCCAAACCCTCACCCTAAAACATACCCACACCCTAACCCTAACCCTAAAACTAACCCTAACACTAACCCTAACCCTCACCCTCACCCTCACCCTAACCATAACCCTCACCCTAACCCTCATCCTGACCCTAATCCTCACCCTAAACCTAACCCTAAGCCTCACCATAACCCTCACCTTCACTCTAACCCTCACCCTCACCCTCACCCTAACCCTCACCCACACCCTAACCCTCAACCCCAACCTCACCCTCACCCAAAACCTCACCCTTAACCTAGCCCTCACCCTAACCCTAACCCTCATCCTCACCCTAACACACTCACCCTAAACCTCACGCTAACACTAACCCTCACCCTCACCTGCACCCTCACGGTCACCATCACCCTAACCCTGACCCTCAACCTCACCCTAACCCTTACCCTCACCCTAACCCTCATCCTCACCCGAACCCTCACCTCAGGGTAACCCTCACCCTCACCCAAAACATCACCCTAACCCTACCCATCACCCTAACCCTAAACCTAAACCTCACCCTAAACGAAACCCTCCCTGTAACCCTCAAATTCACCCTAATCTTCACCCTAACCATAACTCTAACCCTTACCTAAGCAAAACCCTCATCCTCACCCTCACCCTCAACCTAACCCTAACTCTCATCCTAACCCTAACCTTAACCGTAACTCTCACACTAACACTTAACCTAAACCTCACCCTCACTAAAACCCTAACCCTAAACCTCACCCTAACCCTCACCCTCACCCTAACCCTCAAACTCACGTTAAACCACACCCTCACACTCACCCTGACCCTAACCCTAACCGTAATCCTAACCCTAACCCTCACCTTAAACATCACACTAACGCTCAGCCTAACCCTAAACTTCACCCTCATCCTAAACCTCACCCTAACCTTTACCCTCACGCTAAGCCTAAGCCTAAGCCTAACCCTCACCCTCACCCTTACTGTTACCCTCAGCCTACCCCTAACCCTAACACTCACCCTAACCCTCAACCTAAACCTACTGCTCATCCTAACCCTCACCCTAACCCTATTCTTCGCCCTGAAACTCACCCTAATACTTACGCTAACCCTTGCCCTAACCCTCACCCTAACTCTAACACTAAGCCTAACCCTCACACTAACCCTAAACCTAAAGCTCACCCTACACCTCAATCAAACCCTAATCCTAAACCTAACCCTCACCCTAACCTTCACCCTCACCCTTACCCTCAACCTAACCCTAACACTAACCTTATCCCTAAGGTTAACACTCACCCTAAACCTCACCCTCACCCTACCCCTACCCCTAACCCTAAACATAACTCTAACCCTCACCCTAACCTTAACCCTAATCCTAACCCTATTCCTCAACCTCACCCTCACCCTAATTCTAAACCCAAACCTAAACCTAAGCCTCACCCTTACCCTAACCCTAACTCTAACTCTCACCCTAAACCTAACACTCACCCCAAACCTAACCCTAACTCCCACCCTCAACCTAACGCTAAACCTCACCCTAACCCTCAACCTAACCCTAACTCTAACCCTAACCCTCAACCTCACCCTAACCCCAATCCTAACCCTCACCCTAACACTAACCCTTACCCTAACCCTAACCCTCACCCTCACCCTAACCTTCACCTTAACACTTAACCTCACCCTAACCCTCACACTAACCCTCACTCTAACCTTAACCTAACCCTCACACTAAACCTAACCCTAACACTAATAGTAAACATCACCCTAACCCTCACCCTCACCCTAACCCTAACCTTCACCCTCATCCTAATACTCACCCTAAACCTTATCCTCACCCTAACCCTAACCCTAACTCTAACCCTCATACTAACCCTAACCCTCACACTAACCCTAACTCTCACCCTCACCATAAACCTAACCCTAACCGTAACCCTAACCGTAACCCTCAAACTAACCCTAACCCTAAAACTCACCCTAACCCTCATCCTAACCCTAACCCGAACCCTAACCCTAACCCTCACCCTAGATCTCACCCTAACCTTAACCCTAATCCTAACCCTTTTCCTTACCCTAACCCTCAGCCTACAAATTGCCCTCACCCTCATCCTAACCCTAACCCTCACACTAATCCGAAACTTCACCCGAACCCTCATGATAACCCTAATCCTACCCCTCACCCTAGCCCTCACCCTAACCCTAACGCTAACCCTCGCCCGTACCCTAAGACTCACCCTCACTCTAACCCTCACTGTCACCCTAACCCTCACCCTAACCCTAAGCCTCACCCACACCCTAACCCTCATCTTCACCCTCATCTTCAACCTCACCTTAACCCTAACCCTAACCCTAACCCTCACCCTCACTGTAGCCCTCCGCCTAACCCTAACCCTAACCCTCACCCTCACAGTCACCCTGACCCTCAGACTATCCCTAACCCTAAAACTAATCCAAACCCTAAACTTCACCATGACCCTCACCCTCACCCTTACCCTAACCCTCACCATCACCCTCACCATAACCTTCACCCTAAACCTTACCCTCACCCTAACCCTCATCCTAAAACTATTCCTAGCGCTAACACTAACCCTCACCCTAACCCTCACCCTAACCCTAATCCTAACCTTAAACATGAACCTAACCCTAACACTCACCTCATCCTAACCCTCAACCTAACATTTACCCTCACCCTAACACTAACCCTAAACCTAACCCTCACAATCACCCTAAACCTAACTCTAATTATCACCCTAACCCTAACCATCACTCTAAACCTAACCCTAACCCAAACCCTCATCTTAAGCCTAAACCTCACTCTAACCCTAACACTAACCCTAAACCTCACCATCACCCTAAATTTCACCCTAAACCTTACCCTCACACTAACCCTCACACTAACCCTCACTCTAAACCTAACCCTAACCCTCACACTAACCCTAACCCTAAACATCACCCTAATCCTCACCCTCACCCCAACCCTAAACTTCACCGTCATCCTAACCCTCACCTAACCCTTACCCAGACCCTCACCATAACCCTAACCCTCACCTTCACCCTAACCCTAACCCAACCCCTTCATCCTAACCTTCATCCTGACCCTAATCCTCACCCTAAACTTAAACCTAAACCTAACCCCCAGCCTCACCCTAACCTTCCCCTAACTCTAACCCTCACCCTAAACCTAACCTTCACCCACACCCTAACCCTCAACCTCACCCTCACTCTCACCATAAACCTCATTCTTAACCTAGCCCTTACGGTAACCCTAACCCTAAACCTTATATAACTGAAACCCTCAACTTCACCCACACCTTCACCCTGACGATAACCCTCACCCTCACCCTAACCCTCACGCTAACCCTAACCTTCACCCTCACCCTCACCCTCACTGCCACAATCACCCTAACCCTAACCCTCACCCTCACCCTAACCATTACCCACACCCAAACCATCACCTTCACCCGAACCCTCACCTCACGGTAACCCTCACGCTCACCCTAAATATCACCCTAACCCTAACGGTCACCCTAACCCTAACTCTAACTCTCACTCTAACCCTAACCCTCCCTCTAAACGTCAAACTCACCCTAATCCTCACCCTAACCATAACCCTAACCCTTACCTAACCGAAACCCTAAACCTCACCCTCAACCTAACCCTCTCATCTTAACCCTAAACTTAACTCTAACTCTCACCCTAACCCTAACCCCAAACCTCACCCTCACCCAAACCATAACCCTAAACCTAACCCTCACCCTAATCCTCACCCTAATCCTAAAACTTACCCTAACCCTCACCCTCACCGTAACCCTCACCCTAAACCTTAAACTCACCCTAATCCTTACACAAACCCTAAACCTAACTCTCATCCTCACACTAACCCTCACTCTCACTCGAACCCTCACCTCACGGTAACCCTCACCCTCACCCAAAACATCACCCTAATCCTTACCCTCACCCTAACCCTAACCCTCTCTCCCGAACCCTCACCTAACAATTACCCTGACCCTAACCTTAACCCTAACTCTAAATCTAACCCTTACCCTCACCCTAACACTCTAACCCTAACCCTAGCTTAATACTCACCAACACCCTAACCCTCACCCTCACCCTCACCCTCTCACCCTCACATTACCCATCAGCCTAACCCTAACCCTAACCCTAAAGCTCACCCTCACCCTAACCCTCACCCCAACCCTCACCCTAACCCTAACCATAAACCTAGCCCTCATCCTCACCCTAATCCTCACCCTCACCCTCACCCTCACCTCAGACTATCCCTAAACTAAAACTAATCATAACCCTAAACTTCACCCTGACCCTCATCCTCACCCTAACCTTAACCCTAACCATCACCCTAACCCTAACCCTCACCCTAACCCTTAACCTAACCCTAACCCTAACCATCACCTTAACCTTCACCTTAACCCTTACCCTCACACTAAGCTTCACACTAACCCTAACTCTAACCCTAACCCTAACCCTCACACTAACTCTAAACCTAACCCTAAACCTAAACATCACCCTAACCCTCTCCCTCACCCCAACCCTAAACCTCACCGTCATCCTAACCCTCACTCTAAACATTACCCTAACCCTCACACTAACCCTAACCCTCACCCTACCCCTTCCCCCTAACCCTCATCCTGACCATCATCCTCAACCTAAACCTAACCCTAACCCTAATCCTCAGCCTCAGCCTAACCCTCACCCTCACTCTAACCGTCACCCTAACCCTAACCCTCACCCACAACCTAAGCCTCAACCTCACCCTCACCCTCACCATAAACCTCACCCTTAACCTAGCCCTTACCGTAACCCTAACCCTAAACCTTACCTAACAGAAACTCTCACCCTCAGCCTCACCCTCACCCTAACCATAACCCTCACCCTCACCCTGACACCCCCAACCTAACCCTAACGCTAACCCTAACCTTCACCCTCACCCTCACCCTCACTGTCACCCTCACCCTAACCCTAACCCTTACCCTCACCCTAACCCTTACCCTAACCCTAACCCTAACCCTAATCAGAACCTTCACCTGAACCCTCATCTCACGGTAACCCTCACCCTCACCCAAAACATCACCCTAACCCTTACCTAACCGAAACCCTCACCCTCACCCTCAATCTAACCCTAACTCTCATCCTAACCCTAAGCTTAACCCTAACTCTCACCCTAACCTTAACCCCCAACCTCACCCTCACCCAAACCCTAACCCTAACCCTCACCCTAACCCTCACCCTAACCATAAAACTAACCCTAACCCTCACCCTCACCCTAACCCTCACCCTAAACCTTAACCTCACCCTAATCCTCACACAAACCCTAACCCTAACCCTCATCTTCACACTAACCCTCACTCTCACTCGAACCCTCACCTCACGGTAACCCTCACCCTCACCCAAAACATCCCCCTAACCCTTAACCTCACCCTAACCCTAACCCTAACACTCTCCCTAACCCTAACCTTCCTTGTAACATTCAAACTCACCCTAACCCTCACCCTAACCCTTACCCTCACCTTAACCCTAACACTAAACCTAACACTAACACCCTAACCTTAAAGATCACCCTAACCCTAACCCTCACCCTCATCCTAACCCTCAGCCTAACAATTACCCTAACCCTAACCATAACCCTAACCCTCACCCTCACCTAACACGCTCACCCTAACCCTCATGCTAACCCTAACCTTAAGGGTACTCCTCACCCTACCCTAACCCTAAACCTAACCCTAATTCTAACCCTCACCCTCACCCTAACACTCTAACCCTCATCCTACCCTAATCCTCACCAACAACCTAACCCTCACCCTCACCCTCACCCTCTCACCCTCACAGTAGACATCAGCCTAACCCTAACCCTAACCCTAATCCTCACCCTAACCCTCACCCTCACCCTCAGACTATCCCTAACCCTAAAACTAATCCTAACCCTAAACTTCACGTTGACCCTCACCCTCACCCTAAACCTAACCCTAACCCTCACTCAAACCCTAACCCTCACGCTAACCATTACCATAAACCTAACCGTAAACCTTACCCTCACCCTACACCTCACCCTAACCCTAACAATAACCATCACCCTCACCCTAACCTTCACCCTAACCCTGAATCTCACCCTAACCCTCATCCTAAACCTATCCCTAACACTAACCCTAACACTCACCCTAACCCTCACCCTAACCCTAATCCTAACCTTAAACATCACCCTAACTCTAACACTCACCTCATCCTAACCCTCAACCTAACACTTACCCTCACCCTAACTCTAATCCTAAACCTAACCCTCACCCTCACCCTAACCCTAACTCTCACCCTAAACCTAACCCTCACCCTAAACCTAACCTTAACCCAAATCCTCATCCTAAGTCTAAACCTCACACTAACCCTAACCCTAACCCTAAAACTCACCCTCACCCTAACCTTCACCCTAACCCTTACCCTCACACTAACCCTCACACTAACCCTAACTCTAACCCTAACCCTATCCCTCACAGTAACCTTAACCCTATGCCTAACCCTAACCCTAACCCTAAACTTCACCCTAACCCTCACCCTCACCCTAACCCTAAACCTCAACCTCATGCTAACCCTCACCCTAACCCTAACCCTAGCACTCTCCCTAACCCTAACCCTCCCTTTAAACCTAAAACTCACCCTAACCCTCACCCTAAACCTTACCTTCCCCCTAACCCTCCCCCTAAGCCTGACCCTAACACTAACACAAACCCTTACCTTAAATATCACCCTAACCCTAACACTAACCCTCATCTTAACCCTCCGCCTAACAATTACCTTAACCCTCACCCTCACCATAACCCTAACCCTCACCTAACCCTTACCCTCACCTAACCCTAACCTTAACAGTACTCCTCACTCTGACCCTAACCCTAACCCTAACCCTAACTCTAACCCTCACCCTAACACTCTAACCCTCAACCTACCCTAATCCTGACCGACAGCCTAACCCTCACCCTCACCCTCACCCTAACCCTCACCCTCACAGTAGCCATCAGCCTAACCCTAACCCTAACCCTAACACTCACCCTAATCTTAACCTTCACCCTAACCCTCACCTTCAACCTAAACCTCACAATAACCCTTAATCTCAACCTCAACCTAAACCTAAACCTAACCCTCACACTAACCCTTACCCTCACCCTAACCCTCACCCTCACCCTAACCCTAACCCTAACCCTCATCCTCACCCTAACCCTCACCCTAACCCTAACCCTAACCCTCACCATTACCCTTACTCTCACGGTAACCCTAACCCTAACCCTAAACCTAACCCTCACACAAACTCTAACCCTCACACTAACACTATCCCTCAGTCTATCCCTAACCCTTACCCTAAACCTTACCCTCACCCTAAACTAAGCCTAACCCTAACCCTAACCTTCACCCTCACCCTAACCCTCATTCTCACCCTAAACGTCACCCTAATTCTAAACCTCACCCTAAACCTGAACCTAAACCTCACCCTAATCCTAACCCCCACCCTAAACTTCATTCACACTCTAATCCTCACCCTAACCCTAACCCTAAATCTTACCCTAACCCTAATCCTTACCCTCACCCTCACCCTCAGCCTAACCAAAACCCTAACCCTAATCCTAACCCGAACTCTCACCCTCACCCTAATCCTAAACCTAACCGTTACCATAACCCTCACACTCATCCTCACTTTACCCCTAACCGTAACCCTAACTCCAACCCTCAAACTAACCCTAACTCTAACCCTAACCTTCACCCTAACCCTAATCCTAAACTTAAACATAACCCTAACACTCATCTCATCCTAACCCTCAAGCTAACCCTTACCCTCACACTAACTCTAACCCTAAAACTAACCCTCACCCTCAACCTAACCCTAACTCTAACTCTCACCTTAACCCTAACCCTCACCCTAAACCTAACCCTATCCCAAACCCTCAGCCTAAGTCTAAACCTCACCCGAACCCTAACCCTAACCCTAAACCTCACCCTCACCCTAACCTTCACCCTAAATCTAACCCTCAGCTTAAGCCTCACACTAACCCTAACCCTAACCCTAACCCAAACCCTCATAATAACCCTAACCCTAACCCTAAACATCACCCTAACTCTCACCCTCACCCTAACCCTAAACCTCACCCTCATCCTAACCCTCACCCTAACCCTTACTCTCACCCTAACCTTAACCCTAATACTCTCCCTAACCCTCACCCTCCTTCTAACCCTCAAACTCACCCTAAGCTTCACCCAAACGCTTATCCTCACCCTAACCCTCACGCTAAGCCTAACCCTAACACTAACACTAATCCTAAACTTAAACATTACCCTAACCCTAACCCTCACCATCATCCTAACCCTCAGCCTAACAATTACCGTAACCCTAACCCTAACCGTAACCCTTACCCTTACCCTCACCTAACCCTTTCCCTCACCGTAAACCTAACCCTAACCCAACCCCTTACCCTAACCCTCATGCGAACCCTAACCTTAACAGTAATTCTCACCCTGACCCTAAACCTAACCCTAAATCTAACCCTCATCCTCAACCTAACACTCTAACCCTCACCCTACCCTAATCCTCACCCACAAACTAACCATCAACTTCACCCTAACCCTCACCCAAAACTTCACCCTTAACCTAACCCTCACCCTAACCCTAACCCTAAACCTTATCTAACCGAAACCCTCACACTCACCCTTGCCCTCACCCTAACCCTAACCCTCACCCTCACCCTAACAATTACCCTCACCCTAACCCTCATGCTAACCCTAAACCTCACCCTCACCCGCACCCTCATGGTCACCCTCACTCTAACCCTAACCCTCACCCTCACCCTAACACCCTCACCCTACCGCTCACCCTCACCTGAACCCTCACCTCAGTGTAACCCTCACCCTCACCCAAAACATCACCCTAACCCTAAACATCACCCTAACCCTAACCCTAAACCTCAAGCTAACCCTAACCCTCCTAACCCTCAAACTCAACCTAATCCTCACCCTAACCATAACCCTAATCCTTACCTAACCGAAAGCCTCACGCTCACCCTCACCCTCAACCTAACCCTATCTCTCATCCTAACCCTAACCTTAACCCTAACTCTCACCCAACACTAACACTAAACCTCACCCTCACCCAAACCCTAACCCTAACCCTCAACCTCACCGTAACTCTAAGCCTAACCCTAACCCTAACACTCACCCTCATATTAAACCTAAACCTATAACTAAACCTCACCCTCACACTCACCCTAAACCTAACACTAACCCTCACCCTGACCCTAAAACTAAACAAAACCCTAACCCTAACCCTTCCCCTCACCCTAACACTTAACCTAACCCTAAACCTCAACCTCACCCTAAATCTAAACCTAACCATAACCTTCATCCTAACCCTAACCCTCACCCCAAACCTAACCCTAAACTTCATCCACACCCTAACACTCACCCTCACCCTAACGCTATCCCTAACCCTCACCCTCATGCTAACCCTCACACTTACCCTTGCCCTCACGTTAACCCTAATCCTAACCCTAACCCTAACCCTCACACTAACACTAAGGCTCACACTAACCCTAACCCTACCCCTCACCCTAACCCTCCACTTAAACCTAACTCTAACCTTTACCCTCACCCTAACCCTAACCCTGACCCTAACCCTCACCCTCACCCTCACCATCACCCTTACCCTAACCCTAAACCTACCCCTCACCCTAACCCTCAACCTAAACCTAACCCTGGAAGTAACCCTCACGCTAACCCTAACCCTCACCCTCACCCTCAGCCTAACTTTAACCCAAACCCTAATCCTAAACCTAAGCCTCACCCTCACCCTCACCCTAACCCTAACCCTTACCCTCACTCTAAACCTAACCCTCACAATAACCCTAACCCTCACCCTAACCCTAACTCTGCTACTCACCCTAAATCTCATCCTAACCCCAACCTTATCTGTAGTACTCACCCTAACCCTAACCATAACCCTCACCCTCAGCCTAACCCTCACTCTCACGTGAACCCACACCCTAACCCTAACCCTAACCCTAACCCTAACCCTAACCCTAACCCTAACCCTCACCTTAAATATCACACTAACGCTCACCCTAACCCTAACCTTCAACCTCATCCTAAACCTCACCCTAACCTTTACCCTCATGCTAAGCCTAACCCTAACCCTACCCCTCACCCTCACCCTTACCGTTACCCTCACCCTACCCCTAACCCTAACCCTTACCCTATCAACCTATACCTACTGCTCAGCCTAACCCTCACCTTAACCCTATTCCTTACCCTGAAACTCACCCTAATCCTTACTCTAACCCTTACGGTAAACCTCACCCTAGCCCTCACCCTAAAATTATCCTCACCCTAACCCTAACCCTCACACTTACCCTAATCCTAACCTTAAACATCACCCTAACCCTTACCCTCACCCTAATCCTAACCCTCACCCTAACACTTACCTTCATCCTAAACCTAATCCTAAACCTAACCCTCACCCTAACCCTAATCCGAATCCTAACCTTAACCATCACCCTAGCCCTAACTCTCAACCTAACCCTCACCCTAACTCTAATCCTAACATTAAACATCACCCAAACCCTAAACCTCACAGTCATCCTAAACCTCACCCTAACACTTACCCTCACCCTAACTCTAACCCTAAACCTAAACCTCACCCTCACCCTAACCCTAACTCTAAATCTCACCGTAACCCAAATCCTCACCCTAAACCTCACCCTAACCCTCACCCTCACCCTAACTCTAAACATCACCCTAACCCTCAACCTAACCTTAACTCTACCTTTAACCTTCAACCTCAACCTAACCTAACCCTTACCCTTATGCTCACCCTAACCCTAACCGTATCCTTATCCCTCACACTATTCCTAACCCTCACCCTAACCCTAACCATACCCCTCACTCTAACCCTCACCCTAGCACTAATACTAACCCTAACCATCACCCTAACCCTAACCCTAAACCTCAACCTCACTCTAACACTCCCTGTCACCCTAAACCTCACACCCTAACCCTCACCCACAACCCAACCTTCACCCTCACCCAAAACCTCACCCTATCCCTAACCCTAACCCTAACCCTCACCCTCAACCTCACCTTCACCCTAACCCTAACCCTAACCCTCACCCTCACCCTAACCCTCACCCTCACACTAAACATCACCCTAACTCTAACCCACACCCTAATGCTAAACCCAAGCCTCACCCTAAAACTAACCCTCACCCTAAATTTCACTCACACTCTAATCTTCACGCTAACCCTAACCCTAAATCTTACCCTAACCCTAAACTTCACTCTCACCCTCACCCTCAGCCTAAACCAAACCCTAACCCTAATCCTAAACGTAACTCTCACCCTCACCATGAACCTAACCCTAACCGTTACCCTAACCCTAGCCCTCACCGTAATCCTAACTCGAAACCTAACCTTCACCGTAACCTTAACCCTCACCCTAACCCTCACGCTGATACTAACCCTCACCCTAAACACTACCCTCACCCTAACACTAACCCTCACCTTAACCCTAAAACTCACACTAAACCTAACCTTATGCCTCACCTTAACCCTCATCCTAACCCTAAGCCTAACCCTAACATTCACCCTAACCCTAACCCTAACACTCACCCTGACCCGCAGCCTAACCCTAACTCTTACCCTAATAATAAACCTATCCCTCACCTTCACACTCACCCTAATTCTAACCCTAACCCTAATCCTAACTATACCCCTCACCCTCACCCTCACCCTAACCCTCACCCTCACCCTAGCCCTCGGCCTAACCGTAAACCTAACTCTAACCATTACCCTAACCCTATCCCTAACCCGCACACTAATCCTCATCCTAAACCTAACCCTAACCCTCATGCTCACCCTAACCCTAACACTAACCCTCAACCTAACCGTAAACCTCACCATCACCCTCACCCTCAACCTATCCCTAACCCTACCCCTCACCCTAAACCTCATCCTAACACTAACCCTAACCCTAACACGAACACTAATCCTAAACCTAACCCTAAACCTCACCCTCACCCTCATCCTCACCCTAACCTAACACTACACCTCACCCTAACCCTCATCTTAACCCTAACACTAACCCTAACCCTAACCGTCACCCTCACCCTAAACCTAACCCTAACCCTTACCCTCAACCTAACCCAAACCTTCACCCTCACCCTCAGTCTAACCCTAAACCTAACCGCAATCCTAACCCTAACCCTCACCTCACCCTCACCCTAACCTCACCCTAAACCTAACCCTAATCTTAACCCTCACACTAACCCTCACGCTAACCCTAACTCTAACCCTCACTTCCACCCTAACCCTAAACAAAACTCTAACCCTAAACCTCACCCTACCCCTCACCCTAACCCTTAACCTAACCCTAATCCTAACCCTCACCCTAACCCTAAAACTAACCCTCACCCTCACCCGAACCCTAACAGTCACCCTAAGGCTTACCCTAACCCTCATCCTCACCCTAACACTCACCCTCACCCTAAACCTATCCCTAACCCTCACCCTCATCCTAACCCTCACCCTTACCCTTACCCTCACGGTAACCCTAACCCTAAATCTAATCCTAACCCTCACACTTACACTAAGGCTCACACTAACCCTAACCCTACCCCTCACCCTAAACCTCAACCTAAACCTAACCCTAACCCTAACCCTAAACCTCAACCTAACCCTTACGCTCATCCTTACCCTAACCCTCTCAAGAAACCTAACCCTCACCCTAACCCTAACACTAAACCTCACCCTGACCCTCAAGCTCATCCTCAGCCTAAGCCTATCCCTAACACTAATCCAAACACTAACCCTCACCCGCACCCTCAAGCTAAGTCTAACCCGAAACCTAATCCTGACCCTCACACTCACCCTCACCCTCACGTTAAGCCTCAGCCTCAGCCTCAACTCACCCTAACCCGAACCTTAACCCGAACCCTCACGCTAACTCTAAACCTCAACCTAACCCTCAACCTAACCCTAACTCTAACCCTAACCCTCAACCTGACACTGGCCCTCACCCTTACCATAACCCTCACCCTAAATCTAACCCTCACCCTAACCCTCACCCTCAACCTAATCCTCACCCTAACCCTTACCCTCACACTAACCCTCACACTCACCCTATCCGTAACCCTACCCCTACCCCTCACACTAACCCTAAACCTAGTCCTAACCCTAAACCTCACCCTAACCCTAAGCCTAATCCTAAACTTCACCCTCACCCTAGCCCTCACCCTAACCCTAATCCTAACCCTAACCCTCACCCTCACCCTAACCCTATCCCTAACCATAACACACACACTAAATGTAACCCTCACCCTAACCCTAACCCTACCCCTCACACTAACCCTAAACCTAGTCCTAACCCTAAACCTCACCCTAACCCTAAGCCTAATCCTAACCTTCACCCTCACCCTAGCCCTCACCCTAACCCTAATCCTAACCCTAACCCTCACCCTAACACTACACCTCACCCTAACCCTAACCCTCACCCTCACCCTAACCCTTACCCTAAACCTAACCCTAATATTAACCCTAAATCTCACCCTAAACCTAACCCTTAACTTAACCCTAACCCTCACCCTAACCCTCACCCTAACCCTAACCCTAAACCTAACCCTATCCCTCACCCTAACACTTACCCTGATCCTCACCCTAACCCTCACAATGAACCTATCCATCACCCTAACCCTAACACTAACCATCACCCTCACACTCACGCTCACCCTCAGCCTAACACTAAACCTAACCTTAATCCAAACACTAACCCTCACCCTCACCCTCAACCTAACCCTAACCCGACCCCTAAACCTCACTCTCACACTCACCCTCACCCACAACTTAAACCTCAGTCTTAGCCTCACCCTCAACCTAACCCTAACCCGAACCCTAACCCGAACCCTAACCGTAAACCTGACCCTAACCATAACCCTAACATACAACGTAATCCTCATTCTCTCTCTCAACCTCACCCTATACCTCAACCGAACCCTAACCCTCATCCTTACCCTAACCCTCACAAGAAACCGAACCCTCACCCTAACCCTAACACTAAACCTCACCCTCACCCTCACGCTCACCCTCAGCCTATCCCTAACCCTAACACTAATCCAAACACTAACCCTCACCCTCACTCTCAAGCTAACCCTAGCCTGAAACCTAACCCTGACCCTCACCCTCAATCTTACACTCACTGTCACCCTAATCCTCACCATACACTAAACCTCACTGACACCCTAACCCTCACCCTCACCCTCACCCTCACCCTCACCCTCACCTTAGCCATCGGCCTAACCTTAAACCTAAACCTAACCATTACCCTAAACCTAACCCTAACCCTAACCCTCAAACTAACCCTAACGCTCACACTAACCCTCACCCTAACCCTCATCCTAAGCCTAATCCTAACCCTCACGCTCACCCTAACCCTAACCCTCACCCTCACCCTCATCCTCAACCTAACCCTAACCCTACCCCTAACTCTAACCATAACCCTCTCCGTAAGCCTCAACCTCACACTATACCTAACCCTAACCCAAACCCTCACCCTACCCCTCACCCTCACCCTAAGCCTAACCCTAACTCTAACACTAACCTAAAACCTAACCCTCACCCTCACCCTATCCCTAAACCTAAACCTCACCCTCACCCTAAGCCTAACCTTAAACATCACCCTAACCCTCATCCTAACCCTAACCCTAACCCTTGTCCTAAACCTCACCCTAACCCTTACCCTCATCCTAAGTCTAACCCTAAACCTAACCCTCACACTAACCCTAACACTAACCCTCACCCTCACACTCACGCTCACCCTCAGCCTAATCCTAATCCTAACTCTAATCCAAACACAAACTCTCACCCTCATCCTCAAACTAACCCTAATCCTCACCCTAATCCTCAACCACACACTCATCCTCAACCTCAACTAAACCTCAGCCTCAGCCTCAACCTCACCCTAACCGTAACCCAAACCCTCACCCTAACCGAAACTCTGATCTTAAGCCTAACCCTAACCCATACCCTAACCCTCACCCTCACAATAGGCCTCACCCTAACCCTAACTCTAACCCTCACCCTAACTCTAAACCTCACCCTAACCCTCACCCTCATCGTATCCCTCACCCTAACCCTTACCTTCCCCAAAACCCTAACGCTCACCCTAACCCTAAACTTACCCCTCATCTTAACCTTCACCCTAACCCTTACCCTAAACCTAACCCTAACGTTAACACTAAATCTCACGCTAAACCTAACCCTTAACTTAACTCTAACCCTCACCCTAACGCTCACGCTAACCCTAACCCTTCCCCTCACCCTAACCCTCAACCTAACCCTTACCCTCATCCTCACCCTAACCCTCAAAATAAACCTAACCCTCACCCTAATCCTAAAACTAACCATCACCCTCACCCTCACGCTCACCCTCAGCCTAACTCTAACCCTAACCCTAATCCAAACACTAACCATCATCCTCACCTCAACCTAACCCAAACCCGAACACTAACGCTCACCCTCACACTCACCCTCACACTCACCGTAACCTTAAACCTCAGCCTCAGGCTCACCCTCAACCTAACCCTAACCCTAAGTCTAACCCTCACACTAATCGTAACCCTGACCCTAACATTAAACGTAAGCCACACCCTAACCCTCACACTCACCCTCAACCTCACCCTAACCCTCACCCTCATCCTTACCCTCACCCTAACCCTAACCCTCACCTTAACACTCATCCTAACCCTACGCCTAACACTAATACCCTAACCTTAACCCTAACCCTAACACTCACCCTGAACCTCAGCCTAAACCTAACCCTAACCCTAATCCTAACCCTATACCTCACCCTCACACTCACCCTAATTCTAACCCTAACCCTAACCCCAAATAAACCCTTCACCCTAACCCTCATACTAACCTCACCCTAACCCTAACCCTAACACTCATCCTCACCCTAACACTCACTCTCACCCTAACCCTATCCCTAAAACTAACCCTCATCCTAACCCTCACCTTCCACTTCTCAGGGTAACCCTAACCCTAAACGTAATCCTAACCCTCACACTAACATTAAGGCTCACACTAAACCTAACACTACCCCTCAACCTAACCCTCAACCTAAACCTAAACGTAACCCTAACCCTCACCCTAACACTAACCTTCACCCTAAACCTCACCCTCACCCTCACCCTCACCCTAAACCTAAACCTACCCCTCACCCTAACCCTCAACCTGAACCTAACCCTAACCCTAACCCTCACACTAACCCTAACCCTCAACCTCACCCTCACCCTAACCCTAACCCAAACCCTAGTTCTAACCGTAAGCCTCGCCCTCACCCTCACCCTAACCCTAACCCAAACCCTAGTTCTAACCGTAAGCCTCGCCCTCACCCTCACACTAATACTTACCCCAACCCTAACCCTAACTCTCATTCTTACCCTAACCCTAAACCTAACCCTAACCCTCACCCTAATCCTAACCCTCACCCTAAACCTAACCGTAAGCCTCCCTCTAACCCTAACCCTAAACATTACCCTAAACCTAACCCTAACATTAACACTAACCGTCACCCTAAAACTAAACCTAAACTTAACCCTAACCATTCCCTTAACCCTCACCCTAACCCTAACCTTTCCCTAACCCTCCCCTCACCCTAAACCTCAACATAACTCTTACCCTCATCCGCACCCTAACCCTCACAATAATCCTAACCCTCACCCTAATCCTAACACTAACCCTCACGCTCACCCTCACACTCACCCTCAGCCTAACCCTAACCCTAACACTAATCCAAACACTAACCCTCACAATCAACCTAATCCTAAACCTAACCCGAACCCTAACCCTCACCCTCACATTTACCCTCACCCTCACCTTAAACCTCAGCCTCAGCCTCAACCTCCACCTAATCCCAACCTAACCCTCATTTTAACCGTAACCCAGACCCTAACCCTAACCCTAACCCACACCCTAAACTTCACCCTCACCCTCACCCTCAACCTAACACTCACCCTCAACCTAGCCCTCACCCTCACCCTAACCCTAGACCTAACACTCACCCTAACTCTAAACCTCACCCTAACCCTCAGCCTCATTTTAACCCTCACCCTAACACTAACCTTCACCCTAACCCTAACCCTAACCCTCACCCTCACCTTCAACATCCTCACCCTAGCGCTCAGCCTAAACCTCACCGTCACCCTAACCCTCACGCTACCCTAACCCACACCGACACCCAAACCTAACCCTCACCCAAACCCTCACCCTTCCCCTCACCCGCACCCTTAGCCTAACCCTAACCCTAACCCTAATCCTAAACATAACCCTCACCCTTCCCTAACCCTTACACAAACCCTAAACCTCACCCTCACCCTAACCCTCACCCTAACATTAACCTTAACACTAAACCTCCCCCTCACCCTAACCCTCAAACTAAACCTTACCCTCATCCTCACCCTAACCTTCACCCTAACCCTAACACTAACCCTCACCCGCAGCCTAACCCTAACTCTAACTCTCACCCTAAACCTAACCCTCAACCTAACCTAACCCTAACCCTAACCCTCACCCTAACTCTAAACCTCACCCTAACATTCAACCTAACCCTAACACTCAACCTAAACCTAACCCTAACCCTAACGCTCACGCTAACCCTAACCCTCGCCCTCACCCTCAGCCTAACCCTAACTCAAACCCTAATCCTAATTCTAAGCTTCAGCCTCACCCTCACCCTTACTCAAACCCTAACCCTAACCCTCACCCTAACACTAAACCTAACCCTAACCCTCACCCTAATCCTAACGCTCATCCTAAAGCTAACCATAAACCTAACTCTCATCCTCACCTTAACCCTAACCGTCACCCTCACCTTCACCCTAAACCTAACCCTAACCCTCACCCTAACCGACACCCCAACCCTAACGTTAACCCTAAGCCTCACCCTCATCCTACCCTCACCCTACCCTTACCCTCACCCTAACCATAATCCTATCCCTAAACCTAACCCACACACTAACCCTAACCCTCACCCTAACCCTAACACTACCCCTCACGCTAACCCTCAACCTATACCTAAATCTAACCCTAACCCTTACCCTAACCCTAATTCCTACCTAAACAAAACCCTCACCCTCAGCATCACCTTAATCCAAACCCTCACCCAAGCCCTAATACTTACCCTCACCCTAACTCTCACCCAAACCCTAATCCTGTCCGTAACCCTAAACCTAATCCTTACATAACCGAAACACTCACCCTCACCCTAACCCTAACCCTACTCTTCATCCTAACACTACCCCTTACCGTAAACCTCACTCTCACCCTAACCCGAACCCAAACCCTCACCCTTCCCCTCAACCTCAACCTAAGCCTAACCCTAACCCTAACACTAATCCTAAACTGAACCCTCATCTTCACCCTAACCGTAAAACTAACCCTCACCCTAACCCTAACCCTAACCCTCACCCTAACCCTCACCGTCACCCTAACCCTCACCCTACCCTAACCCTCACCGACAGCCTAACCCTCACGCTCACCCTTACCCTCACCCTAACGCTCACCCTCACCCTACCCTCAGCCTAACCCTAACCCTAAACCTCACCCGAAGCCTAACCCTAAACCTAACCCTCAAACTAGCCCTAACACTCACACTAACCCTAATCCTACCCATCATCCTAATCCTCATCCTAAACCTAACCCTAACCCTCACCCTCACCCTTACCCTAACCCTAACCCCCACCTTAACCCTAAACCTCACCCTCACCCTCACCCTCAACCTAACCCTAACCCTAACCTTCACCCTAAACCTCATCCTAAACCTAACTCTAACCCTAGCACTCAAAGTAATCCTAAACCTAACACTAAACCTCACCCTCACCCTCAAACTCAGCCTAACACTAAACCTCACCCTAACCCTCACAACTACCCTAACCCTCACCGACACCTTATCCCTCACCCTCACCCTCACCCTAACCTTCACCCTCACCCTAGCCCGCAGCCTAACCCAAACCTATCCCTAAAACTAACACTAAGCCTCACCCTAACCCTCATGTTCACCTTAACCCTAACCATAACCCAAACCCTCACCTTAACACTCAACCAACCCCTAACCCTAACACTAACCCTAACCCTCACCCTGACACTAACCTTAAGCCTAACCCTAACCTTCACCCTACCCTAAAGATAACCCTAATCCTAAACCTCACCCTACGCCTCACCCTAACCCTAAACCTAACCCTAACCCTCACCATCATACTAAACCTCACCATTTCACTTAAACTCACGGTAACCCTAACACTAACCCTAACCCTCACTCTAACCCTACACCACACACTAACCCTAACCCTACCCCTCGCCCTAAACCTCATCCTAAACCTAACACTCACCCTAACACTCACCCTAACCCTAACCCTAAACCTAACCCTAACCCTAATCCCACACCTCAACCTAACCCTCATCCTAACCCTAACCCCAACCCTTACACTCACCCTAACCCTAAACATAACCCTAACCCTCACCCTCAACCTCACCCTCAGCCTAACCCTAACCCTCACCCTAAACCTTACCCTCAACCTACCCTAACCCTAACCCTAACCATAACACTAACCCTAAACCTAACCCTAAGCCTCACCCTCACCCTCACACTCACCCTCACCCTAACCGTCACCCACACCCTAACCCTCACCCTCACACAAACGCTCAGCCTCACCCTAAACATCACCCTAAGCCTAACCAGAACCCTAACCCTAACCCTAACCCTCACCCTCACCCTAACCCTCACCGTCATCTTAACCCTCATCCTACCCTAACCCTCACCGACACCCTAACCCTTACCCTCACCCTCACCCTCACCCTACCCTCAGCCTAAGCCTAAACCTAACCCTAATCCTCAGCCTAACCCTAACCCTAACCCTACCCCTCACACTAACCATCATCCTAAACATAACCCTAGCCCTCACACTCCCCCTAACCCTAACTCTAACCCTAACCCTAACGCTCACCCTCACCCTAACCCTCACCCTCATCTTAACCCTCATCCTACCCTAACCCTCACCGACACCCTAACCCTCACCCTCACCCTCACCCTCACCCTACCCTCAGCCTAAGCCTAAACCTAACCCTAATCCTCAACCTAACCCTAACCCTAACCCTACCCCTCACACTAACCATCATCCTAAACATAACCCTAGCCCTCACACTCCCCCTAACCCTAACCCTAATCCTAACCCTAACCCTCACCCTAACCCTAAACAACACCCTCACCCTTACCCTCAACCTAACCCTAACCCTACCCCTCACCCTAAACCTCATCCTAACCCTAAACCTAACCCTAAAACACACTAATCCTAAGCCTAACCCTAAACCTCACCCTCAAAATCACCCTCACCCTCACCCTTAACATTAATCCTACACTTCACAATAAACCTCATCCTAACCCTAACCTTAACCCTTACACTCACCCTTACCCTCAACCTAACCCTAACCCTCACCCTCACCCTCACCCTCAGCCTAACCCTAGCCCTAACCCTAAACCTTACCTTCACCCTACCCTAACCCTCGCCCTAACCCTAACACTCACCCAAACACTAAATTTAACACTAATCCTAACCCTAACCCTAACCCTCACCCTCACCCTAACTGTAAAACTCACTGGAACACTCAACCTAACCCTAACTCGAACTCTAACCCTAAACCTCTCCCTAAACCTCACCTTAATCCTTACCCTCACCCTAAACCTAACCCTAACCCGCACCCTCACCCTAAACCTCACCCTCACCCTCACCCTCACCCTCAACCTAACCCTAATCCTAACTCTCACCCTAAACCTCATCCTAAACTTAACCCTAACCCTAACACACTAATTTTAGACCCAACCCTAAACCTCACCCTCACCCTCACCCTGAGCCTAATAGTAACCCTCACCCTAGCCCTCAGCCTAACCCATACCCTAAACCTAACTAACCCTAAAGCTCACCCTCATCCTAACCCTCACAATTACACTTACCCTCACGGTAACCCTAACCCTAACCCTAACCCTCACACTAACCTTACCCCTCACACTAACCCTAACCCTACCACTCGCCCTAACCCTCATCCTAAACCTAACACTAACCCTAACACTCACCCTAACCCTAAGCCTAACCCTCACCCTAGCCCTCACCCTCACCTTAACCCTAATCCTACACCTCACCCTAACCCTCATCCTAAACCTAACCCTAACCCTTACACTCAACCCTAAACCCTCATCCTCATCCTCACCCTCAGCCTATTCCTAACCCTCACCCTAAACCTTACCCTCACCCTACCCTAACCCTAACCATAACCCTAACCCTAACACTCAACCAAACCCTAACCCTAACAACAACCCTAAACCTAACCCTAACCCTCTCCCTCACCCTAACACTCACCCTGACCCTCACCCAAACCCTAAACCTCACCCGAACACGCACCTTCACGCTAAAACTCACCCTCACACTAAACATCACCCTAACCCTAACCAGCACCCTAACCCTAAAACTAACCCTCAAGCTAACCCTAATCCTAACATTCACCTTAACGCTAAGCCTAAGCCTAACCATAACACCAATCCTAAACCTAACCCTCACCCACACCCTAACCTAAAACCTATCCCTAAAACACCCACACACTCACCCTAACCATAACCTAACCCTCACCCTCACCCTACCCTAACCAAAACCCTAACCCTACCCCTCACCCTACCCCTCACCCTAACACTTAACCTAACCAAAATCCTCACCCTCACCATAACACTAAACCTAACCCTAACCCTCATCCTAGCCCAAACCCTCACCCTAACCCTAAACCTAACCCTCATCCTTACCCTAACACTCACCCTCGCCCTAACCCTATCCCTAAACCTCACCCTCATCCTAACCCTCACCCTTACCCTTACCCTCATGGTAACCCTAAACCTAACCCTAACCCTCACACTAACAGTAAGGCTCACACTAATCCTAACCCTACCCCTCACCCTAATGCTAAACCGAAACCTAACACTAACCATTACCCTAAACCTAACCCTAACATTAAACCTAACCCTCACCCTATACCTAAACCTAAACTTAACCCTAACCCTAAGCCTCACCCTAAATCTAATCCTAACCCTAAACCTCCCCCCCACCCTAACCCTCAATGTAATCCTTACCGTCATCCTCACCCTAACCCTCACAATAAACCTAAACCTCAGCCTAACCCTAACACTAACACTCACCCTCACCCTGACGCTCACCCTCAGCCTAACCCTAACCCTCAAGGTAACCCTCTAACCCTAACCCTAACCCTAACCCTCCCCCTCACCCGAACCCTCAACCTAAACCTTAACCTCATCCTCACCCTAACCCTCACACTAACTCTAACACTAACCCTCACTCTCACCCTAACCCTAACTCTAACTCTCAACCTAAAACTAACCCTAACCTGCACCCTCAGACTAACTCTAAACCTCAAACTCACCCTCAACTTAAACCTAATCCGATCCCTAACCCTCACCCTCACCCTCACCCTCACCCTCACTTTAAAACTCAGCCTCAGCCTCAACCTCACCCTAAAACTTACCCTATCCCTCACCCTAATTGTAACCCTGACCCTAACCCTAACCCTAACCCACACCCCAACACGCACCCTCACCCTCATCCTCACCTTAAGCCTCACCCTCAACCTAGCCCTCACCCTAACCCTAACCCTAACGCTAACCCTCACCCTAACTCTATCCTCACCCTGATCCTCAGCCTCATCTTAACCCTCACCCTAACCGAAACCCTAACACGCACGCTAACCCTTAAACTCACCTTCATCCTAGCCCTCAACCTAACCCTTACCCTCACCCTAACCCTAATCCTAACCCTTACCTAATCAAACCCTCGCCCTCAGCTCCACTCTAATACTAACCCACACCCAAACCCTAACACTTACCCTCACCCTAACCCTCACCCAAAACCTAATCCTCTCCCTAACCCTAAACCTAACCCTCACGTAACCAAAACCCTCAACCCTACCCTCACCCTAACCCTAACCCTACCCCTCAGCCTAACCCTCACACTAACATTAACCCTCACCCTCACCATGACCTTAATCCTAAACCTAAACCTTAACCTAACCCTCACCCTCACTCTAACCCTCACCCTAACCATTACCCTCACCCTAACCCTAAACCTAATCCTAACCTTAACCCTCACACTAACCCTCCCCTAACCCTAACCCTAACCCTAACTCTAATCCTAAACCTAATACTCACCCTCACCCTAACACTAAACCTATCCCTAAAACTCACCCTCACATTCACCCTAACCCTAACCCTATCCCTCACCATCACATTAACCCTAACCAAAACCCTAACCCTAACCCTGACCCTACCCCTCACCCTAATCCTTAACCTAAACCTAACCCTCACCCTCAACCTAACCCTACAAATAACCCTAACCCTCACCCTAACCCTAACCCTCAACCTAACCATCATCCTCACCCTAACAGTCACCCTCACCCTAACCCTGTCCCTAACTCTCACCCTCATCCTAACCCTCAGCCTTACCCTTACGCTCACAGTAACCCTAACCGTAACCCTAACCCTAACCCTCACACTAACACTAAGGCTCACACTTACCCTAACCCAACCCTTCACCCTAACACTCAACCTAACCCTAACCCTCACCCTCACCCTAACTGTAAACCTACCCCTCACCCTAACACTCAACCTAAACTTAAACCTAAACCTAAACCTCACCCTCACCTTCAGCCTAACCCTAACCCAAAACGTAATCCTAACCTTAAGCCTCAACCTCACCCTCACCCTAACCGTAACCCCAACCCTAACCCTCAACCTCACCCTAACCTTAAACCTAACCCTAACCCTCACCTTAACCCTAACCCTTACCCTAAACCTAACCCTAACATTAACCCAAAACCTCACCCTAAACCTAACCCTAAACTAAACCCTAAACCTCACCCTCAGCCTAACCCTAACCCTAACCCTAATTGTAACCCTATTCCTCACCTCACCCTCACCCTAACTCTAAAACTCACCCTAAATCTCAACCTAACCTAACTCTAACCCTAAACCTAAACCTCACCCTAAACCTCACCCTAACCCTTACCCTCACTCTACTCCTAAACCTAACCCTAATCCTCACAGCAATCCTAACCCTCACCCTAACCCTAACTATACCCCTCAACCTAACCCTCACCCTAACACTAATACGAACCCTAAACATCACCCTAACCCTAACTTTAACCCTCGCTCTAACCCTCACCCTAACACTCATGCTTACCCTAAACCTCACTCTCACCCTACCTTCATCCTAACCCTTACCCTCACCCTAACCTATCCCTAACCATAACCTTCACACTAAACCTAACCCACACTCTATCCCTAACCCTACCCGTCACCTAACCCTAAACCTAACCATGAACCTCACCCTAACCCTAAGCCTAATCCTAACCCTCACCCTCACCCTAGCCCACACACTAACCCTAATCCTAACCCTAACCCTAACCGTCAACCTAACCGTAAACCTCACCCTAACCCTAACCCTCACCCTCACCCTAGCCCTTACCCTAAACCTAACCCTAACATTAACCCTAACTCCCACCCTAAACCTAACCATAAACTTAACCCTAACCCTAACCATAACCCTCACCCTAACCCAAACCCTAACCCTAACCCTCACCCTCACCTAACCCTTACCCAAATCCTCACCCTAACACTCACAATAAAACTAACCCTCACCCTAACACTAACACTAACCCTCACCATCACCCTCACGCTAACCCTCAGCCTAATCCTAGCCCTAACCCTAATCCAAACACTAACCCCCAACCTCACCCGCAACCTAAACCTAACCCTCACTGTCACCCTATCCCTCACCCTAACCTTAACCCTCACCTTAAACCTAACCCTAACCCTCACCCTCACCCTAGCCCTCAAACTCACCCTAAGCCTAACCCTAACCCTAACAGTAATCCTAAACTTAACCCTCAGGCTAACCCTCACCCTAACCCTAACCTTAACCTAACCCTCACCCTAACCCTAACTCTAAATCTAACCCTCATCCTAAACCTAACCATCACCCTAACCCTAACCGAACCCTCAAACTAAAGCTCAAAATAACCCTTACGTTCACCCTCAACCTCACCGTCACCCTAACTCTAACCCTAACCCCAATCCTAACCCTAGCCCTCACCCTAACCGTAAGCCTAACCCTATACATAACCCTCAACCTCACCATCACCCTAACCCTAGTCTTATCCCTAAGCCTCACCCTCACCCACACCCTCACCCTAACCCTAACCATAACCCTAACCCGCCCCCTAAACCTAAACCTCACCCTCACCCACACACTAATCCTAACCCTATCCCTAACCCTCCCCCTCACACAAACCCTCACCCTAACCCTTACCCCTCACCCTTACCCTAATACTAACCTTAATCCTCACACTAACCCTAACCCTCACCCTCACCCTAAACCTAAACCTAACCCTAAGCCTCACCCTAACCCTTACCCTCACACTAACATTAAACCTAATATTAAATCTCACCCTGTCCCTAACCCTAACCCTAACCCTCACCCTCACCCTAGTGCTCACCCTAACTCTAACCCTAACCTTAAACCTCAACCTCACAATCACCCTCAGCCTAACTCTAACTCTAACCCTAACACTAAACCTAATCTTAACCCTAACCCTAGACCTCAACCTCACCCTCATCCTCAGACTAACTCTAACTCTAACCCTAACACTAAACCTAACACTAAACCTCACCCTCAGCCTCACCCAAACCCTAAACCTAACCCTAACACTCACACTCACCCACACCCTCATCCTAACTCTAACCGTAACACTAACCTTCACCCTAACAGTAAACCTCAAAATAACCCTAACCCTCACCCTCAACAACACTTTAATCCTAACCCTAATCTTAAGCCTAATACTCATGCTCACCCTAACCCTCACCCTAAACTTTTCCGTCACCCTAACCCTAACCCTAACACTCACAATAACCTGAACCCACAACCTCACCCTAAACTTTTCCCTCATCCTAACCCTAACCCTAACACTCACACTAACCCGAACCCACACCCTCACCCTAAACTTATCCCTCACCTTAACTCTAACCCTAACACTCACACTAACCCGAACCCACACCCTCACCATAACCCTAACCCTAAACCTAACCCTCCCCCTCCCACTCCCCCACAACCTCAGTCTAACCCTAACCGTAATCCTAATCCTAAACCTAACACTCACTCTCATCCTCAAACTAAACCTAACCCTAACCCTAAATCTGCCCCTCCCTCTCCCGCTCCCCCTCCCCCTCCACCACAACCTAACACTAAAAATAACCCTAACCCTAACCCTCATCCTAACCCCAACCCTAACCCTAACCCTCCCCATCACCCTCACTACCCTCACCCTAAACCTAACCCTAAGCCTAAACCTCACCCTCACCCTCACCCTTACCCTCACCTTCAGCCGCAACCTAACCCTAACAATAGGAATAACCCTAACCCTAACCCTAACCCTCACCCTAACACTAATATTAAACCTAGCCCTAACTCTCACACTAAACCTAACCCTCACCCTAACCCTAACCCTACCTCTCAGCCTCTCATCCTAACCATAACCCTAACCCTAATCCTCACCCTATCCCTAACAGTAACCCTAACCCTAAACCTCACCCTCATCCTAGCCCTCACCCTAACCGTACCCCTAAACCTAACCCTCCCCTAACCCTAGCCCTAACCCTCACCCTGACCCTAAACATCACCCTAACCCTAACCCTAACCCTAAACCTCAACTTAACGCTGACCCTCACCCTAACCCTCACACTACTTCTCACCCTAAACTTAACGCTATCCCTCACCCTCAAACTAAACCTCACGTTAACACTTACCCTCACCCTGACCCTCACCCTAACCCTAACACTAATCATAACCCTCACCATAACCCTCAAACTAACCCTAAATCTAATCCTCACACGAATCCTCACCCCAACACTAACCCTAACCCTCACCCTCACCCTCACCCTCAGCCTAAACCTAACCCTAAACCTAATCCTAACCCTAACCCTCACCCTCACCCTCAACCTAATTTTAAGCCTAACCCTAACCCTAAACCTAACCCTCACCCTAAACCTAGACCTAACCCTAAACCTAACCGTCACCCTAACCCTCAACCTCAATCTCAGTCTAACCCTAACCCTAACCCTAATCCTAAACCTAACCCTCACCCTCACCCTAACACAAACTCTAACCCGTACTCAACCCTAACTCTCATTATAACTCTAACCCTCACCCAAACCTAACCCTCCCTCACATTCACCCTAACTGTAACTCTAACCCTAACCCTCACCCTAACCCAAACCCACACCCTCACCCTCATCCTCACCCTAAGTCTAACCCTAACCTAACCCTAATCTTAACCCTAACCCTCACCCTCACCTCACCCTAACTCTAACCATAACCCAACCCTAATACTCACCCTAACCCTAGCCCTCACCCTAATCCTAATCCTAAACTTCACTCTTACCCTAACCGTAACCCTAAACCTAACCCTCACCCTAACACTCACCCTAACCCTAACGTTAACCCTAAACCGCACCCTCACCCTAAACCTCACCCTAAACCTTACTCTCACCCTAACCCTAACCCTAAGCTTAACACTAACCCTCATCCTAACCTTAACTCTAACCCTAACCCTAACACTAAACCTAACCCTAAACCTCACCCTAACCCTAACTCTAACCCTAACCCTAAGCCTTACACTAACCCTAACCCTAACCCTAACCCTAACCCTCACCCTAACCCTCAATGTCACCCTAACCTTCCCCCTCCCCCTTCCCCTCACCCTCGGCCTAACACTAACCCTAATCCTAATCCTAACACTAACCATGACTCTCAACCTCACCCTAAAACTAACCATAACCCTAAACATCCCCTTCCTCCTCCTCCTCCCCCTAACCCTAACAATAACCCTAACACTAAACCTAACCCTAAACCTCACCCTAACCCTAACCCTAACCCTCCGCCTCTCCCTCAACCTCAGCCTAACCCTAAACCTAATACTTATCCTAAACCTAATCCTCATTCTCATACTCAGCCGAAACTAACCCTAACCCTACCCCTCAGCCTAAAACTCACCCTAACCCTAACCCTCACCCTAAGCCTCAATCTTTCCCTCACCCTCACACTAACCCTCACATTCACCCAAGCTCTCACCCTAACCTTAATCCTAAACCTAACCCTCACCCTAACCCTAACACTCACCCTAACCCTAGCACTCACCCTGATCCTAAACCTCAACCTAAGCCTAACTCTAACTCTCACCCTGACCCTAACCCTCACCCTAACCCTAAACCTAACACTAAACCTCCACTTAAGCTCACACTCACCCTAACCCTAAACCTCACCCTAATCCTCACACTAACCGTAACCCTAACCCTCACCAGAACCCTTACCCGAACCTTCACCCTAATGCTCACCCTCACCCTCACCCTAAGCATAACCCTTACCCTAACCCTAATCCTAACCCTAACACTAACCCTCACCCTCACCCTAGCCCTAACCCTAACTCTAAATGTAACCCTAACCCGCACCCGAACACGAACCCTCACCCTAACCCTCAACCTTATCCTAAACATCACCCTAACCCTAGCCCTCAGAATCACCCTAAACTTACCCTTCACACTAACCCTTAACCTAAACCTTACCTTCACGCTCACCCTAACCCTCACACTAACTATAAACATCACCCTAACACTAACCCTAACCCTCACCCTCAACTTATCCTTTCCCCTAACTCTCACCCTAACCCTAACACTCACCCGAACCCTCACCCTCACCCTAACCTTCACCCTCACCCTAAACATCACTCTAATCCAACCATCACGGTAGCCAAAACCTAACACTCACCCTAACCCTAACCCTCACACTCATCCTCACCCTCACCCTAACCCTCACCCTCATACTAGCCCTCACCCTAAACTTAAACCTCAACCTAACCCTAACCCTGAATCTCACCTTCACCCTCAGCCTAACCCTATCCCTAACCCTACCCCTACCCCTAATCATAACCCTAATCCTCACCCTCACCCAAAACCTAAACCTAACCTTATCCCTCACCCTCACCCACACCCTCACCCTAACTCTAACCCTAACCCTACCCCTAACCCAAACACTAACCTTAACCCTAACCCTCCCCCTCACCCTCACTCCCACCCTCAGCCTAACCCTAACCCTAATCCTAATCCTAACCCTAACCCTCACTCTCATCCTCACCATAAACCTAACCCTAACCCGAAACCTCACCCTCACCCTCACCCTCACCTTCACTCTCACCCTAACCCTAACCCTAATCCTAAACCTCAACTTCACCCTAACCCTAACCCTAACCCTAACCCTCACCCTAAACCTAACCCAAATTCTCACCCTCATACTTGCCCTCACCCTAACTCTAACCGTAAACCTAACCCTCACCCGAAAGCTCACCTTCACACTAACACTCACCTTCAGCCTAAACATTACCCTAACCCTCACCTTCTACCAAAACCTAACCCTAACCCTCACCCTATCCCTAACCTTAACCCTAATACTCACACTAACCCTAACCCTAACCCTTACCTAAACAAAGGGTTAGGTTTAGTGTGAGGGTTAGGATTAAGGTTAGGGTGAGGGTAAACATTAGGGTGAAGGTTAAGGTGAGAGAGAGGGTTAGGATTTGCGTGAGTGTTAGTGTGAGGATTAGGGTCAGGGTTAGGGTTAGAGTTAAGGTTAGGGTGATGATGAGGGTTAGGGTTAGGGTTATGGTGGGGGGTTAAGGTTAGGGTGAGGGTTAGGGTGAGGGAGAGGGTGAGGGTGAGGGTTAGGTTTAGGGTTAGTGTGAGGGTGAGGGTTAAGGGGAGGGTGTAGGTTTGGGTGAGCGTGAGGTTTAGGGTTAGGGTTAGGGTGAGGGTCAGGGTTAGGTTAGTGTGATGTTGAGGATTAGGGTTAGCATTACGATTAAGGTTAGGGATAGGATGAGAGTGAGGTTGAGGGTGAGGGTGAGTGTTAGGGTTAGGTTTAGTGTGAGGGTTAGTGTTAGGGTTAGGGTTAGGTTTAAGGTGAGGTTTAGTGTTAGGGTAAGTTTAGGGTGAGGGTTAGGGTTAGGGGTAGGATGAGGGTCAGGATGAGGGTTAGGGTTAGGTTGAGGGTTAGGGTTAGGGTGAGGGTTAAGGTTAGTGTTAGGGTGAGAGTTAGGGTTAGGTTGATGTTTATTGTGAGGGTGAGTTTTAGGGTGAGGGTTAGTGTTCGCGTGAGTGTGAGGGTTCAGGTGAGGGTGAAGGTTAGGGTGTGGTTGAGTGTTAGGGTTAGGGTGAGTGTTAGGGTGACGGTGAGGGTTAGGGTGAGGGTGAGGGTTATGTTTAGGGTTAGGATTAGGGTGAGGGTTAGGGTTAGGGTTAGGGTTAGGGTGAGAATTAGGTTGAGGTGTCGGGATAGGGTTAGGGTGAAGGTTAGGGTTAGGGTTAGGGTTAGTGTGAGGATAAGGGTTAGGGTTAGGGTTAGGGTGAGGGTGAGGTTTAGGTTTAGCGTTAGGGTTAGGGTGAGGGTTAGGTTTAGGGAAATATTTAAGGTAAGTTTGAGGGTTAGTGTGAGGGTGAGTGTGAGGGTGAGGGTTAGGTTGAGGGTGCGGGGGAGGGTGAGGTTGAGGGTGATGGTTTGGGTTAGGGTTAGGGTGAGGTTTAGGGTTAGGGTTAGGATTAGGGTTAGGGTTAGTGTTACGCTGAGAGTGAGGGTGAAAGTGAGGGTGAGGGTTAGGGTTATTGTGAGCGTTAGGGTTAGGGTGAGGATTAGGGTTAGAGTGAGTGTTAGGGGAGGGTGAGGATTAGGTTGAGGTGTAGGATTAGGGTGAGGGTTAGGGTTAGGGTGATATTTAGGGTGAGGGTGAAGGTTAGGGTGAGCGTGAGGGAGAGGGTGAGGGTGAGGGTTAGGGTTAGGTTTAGTTTTAGGGTGAGGGTGAGGGTGAAGGTTATGGTTAAGGTTAGGGTTAGGGTTAGGGTTAGGGTTAGGGTTAGGGTTAGGGTGAGGATAAGGGTTAGGGTGAGGGTTAGGGTGAGGATGAGGGTTAAGTTTAGGGTTAGGGTGAGGGTTAGGGTTTGGGTGATGTTTAGGGTGAGATTTAGGGTGAGGATGAGGGTTCGGGTGAGGGAGAGGCTTCAGGTGAGTTTGAGGGTTAGGGTGTGGGTGAGGATTAGGGTTAGGGTGAGGGTGAAGGTTAGGTTTAGGGTTAGTGTGAGGTTGAGAGTTAGGGGTAGGGTTAGGGTTGGGGTTAGGGTTAGGGTTAGCGTTAATGTGAGGGTTAGGGAGAGGGGTAGGCGTAGGGTTAGGGTGAGGTTTAGGGTGAATGTGAGGGTTAAGGTGAGAGTGAGGTTAAGGGTTAGGGTTAGGGTTAGGGTGAGGGTGAGGGTCAGTGTTAAGATTAGGGTTAGGGTTAGGGGTATTGAGAGGGTGAGGGTGAGGGTTAGGGTTAAGGTTAGTGTGAGGGTTAGGTTTAGGGTGAGGGTTAGGTTTAGGTTGAGGGTTAGGTTAAGGGTAAGGTTTACGGTGAGGGTTAGGGTTAGGGTTAGGGTTAGGGTGAGGGTCAGGGTGAGGTTTAGGGTCAGGTAGAGGGTTAGGGTTAGGCTGAGATGTAGGGTTAAGTTGATGTTTATTGTGAGGGTGAGGGTGAGGGTGAAGGTTAGGGTTAGGGTGATGTTTAGGGTGAGGTTTAGGGTTAGGGTAAGGTTTAGGGTTCGGGTGAGTGTGATGGTTAGGGTGTGGGTGAGGGTTTGGGTTAGGTTGAGTGTTAGGGTGACGGTGAGTGTTACGGTGAGGTTGAGGGTTAGGGTTAGGTTTAGGGTGAGGGTTAGGTTTAGGGTGAGGGTTCGGATGAGGGTTAGCGTGAGGGGTAGGTTTAGGGTTAGGGTGAGGGTTAGGTTTAGGCTGAGGGTTAGAGTTAGGTTTAGGGTGAGGTAAGGGTTATGGTGAGGGTTAAGTTGAGGGTGTGGGTGAGGGTTTTGTTTAGGTAAGGGTTAGGGTTAAAGTTAGGGTGAGGATAAGGGGAGGGTGAAGGTTAAGTTGAGGGGTAGGGTTAGGATGAGGCTTAGGGTTAGGGTTAGGGTGAGGGTTAGCGTTAGAGTGATGTTTAGTATGAGGGTGAGGGTTAATGTTAGGGTTAGCGTTAGGGAAAGTTTAGGGTTAGGGTTAGGGTGAGGGTTAGGGTGAGAGGTAAGTTTAGGGTTAGGGTGAAGGTTAGGGTTAGAGTTAGGGTTTGGTTTAGAGGGTTACGGTTAGGTTGATGTTTAGGGTGAGGGTGAGGGTTAGGATGAGGGTGAGGTTGAGGTTTAGGTTGAGGGTGAAGGTGAGGGTTACGGTTAAGGTTTGGGTTTGGGTGAGTGTGAGGGTTAGGGTTAGGATGATCATTAGGGTTATTGTTTGGGTTAGGGTTAGGGTGAGGGTGAGGGTTAGGGTTAGGGAAAGGATGAGGGTAAGGGTTAGGGTGAGGGTTAAGGTGAGGATAAGGTTTAGGGTTAGGGTTAGGGTGAGTGTTAGCGTGAGGGTCAGAGTGAGGGTTACGGTTAGGGTTAGGGTTAGGGTTAGGGTTAGGCTTAGGGTCAGGGTTAGGGTTAGGGTTAGGGTTAGGGTTAGGGTTAGGGTTAGGGTCAGGGTTAGGGTTAGGGTTAGGGTTAGGTTCAGGGTCAGGGTCAGGGTCAGGGTCAGGGTCAGGGTCAGGGTCAGGGTCAGGGTTAGGGTCAGGGTTAGGGTTAGGGTTAGGGTTAGGGTTAGGGTTAGGGTTAGGGTCAGGGTTAGGGTTAGGGTTAGGGTTAGGGTTAGGGTTAGGGTTAGGGTTAGGGTTAGGGTTAGGGTTAGGGTGAGGATAAGGGTTAGGGTGAGGGTTAGGGTGAGGATGAGGGTTAAGTTTAGGGTTAGGGTGAGGGTTAGGGTTTGGGTGATGTTTAGGGTGAGATTTAGGGTGAGGATGAGGGTTCGGGTGAGGGAGAGGCTTCAGGTGAGTTTGAGGGTTAGGGTGTGGGTGAGGATTAGGGTTAGGATGAGGGTGAAGGTTAGGTTTAGGGTTAGTGTGAGGTTGAGAGTTAGGGGTAGGGTTAGGGTTGGGGTTAGGGTTAGGGTTAGCGTTAATGTGAGGGTTAGGGAGAGGGGTAGGCGTAGGGTTAGGGTGAGGTTTAGGGTGAATGTGAGGGTTAAGGTGAGAGTGAGGTTAAGGGTTAGGGTTAGGGTTAGGGTGAGGGTGAGAGTCAGTGTTAAGATTAGGGTTAGGGTTAGGGGTATTGAGAGGGTGAGGGTGAGGGTTAGGGTTAAGGTTAGTGTGAGGGTTAGGTTTAGGGTGAGGGTTAGGTTTAGGTTGAGGGTTAGGTTAAGGGTAAGGTTTACGGTGAGGGTTAGGGTTAGGGTTAGGGTTAGGGTGAGGGTCAGGGTGAGGTTTAGGGTCAGGTAGAGGGTTAGGGTTAGGCTGAGATGTAGGGTTAAGTTGATGTTTATTGTGAGGGTGAGGGTGAGGGTGAAGGTTAGGGTTAGGGTGATGTTTAGGGTGAGGTTTAGGGTTAGGGTAAGGTTTAGGGTTCGGGTGAGTGTGATGGTTAGGGTGTGGGTGAGGGTTTGGGTTAGGTTGAGTGTTAGGGTGACGGTGAGTGTTACAGTGAGGTTGAGGGTTAGGGTTAGGTTTAGGGTGAGGGTTAGGTTTAGGGTGAGGGTTCGGATGAGGGTTAGCGTGAGGGGTAGGTTTAGGGTTAGGGTGAGGGTTAGGTTTAGGCTGAGGGTTAGAGTTAGGTTTAGGGTGAGGTAAGGGTTATGGTGAGGGTTAAGTTGAGGGTGTGGGTGAGGGTTTTGTTTAGGTAAGGGTTAGGGTTAGAGTTAGGGTGAGGATTAGGGGAGGGTGAAGGTTAAGTTGAGGGGTAGGGTTAGGATGAGGCTTAGGGTTAGGGTTAGGGTGAGGGTTAGCGTTAGAGTGATGTTTAGTATGAGGGTGAGGGTTAATGTTAGGGTTAGCGTTAGGGAAAGTTTAGGGTTAGGGTTAGGGTGAGGGTTAGGGTGAGAGGTAAGTTTAGGGTTAGGGTGAAGGTTAGGGTTAGAGTTAGGGTTTGGTTTAGAGGGTTACGGTTAGGTTGATGTTTAGGGTGAGGGTGAGGGTTAGGATGAGGGTGAGGTTGAGGTTTAGGTTGAGGGTGAAGGTGAGGGTTACGGTTAAGGTTTGGGTTTGGGTGAGTGTGAGGGTTAGGGTTAGGATGATCATTAGGGTTATTGTTTGGGTTAGGGTTAGGGTGAGGGTGAGGGTTAGGGTTAGGGAAAGGATGAGGGTAAGGGTTAGGGTGAGGGTTAAGGTGAGGATAAGGTTTAGGGTTAGGGTTAGGGTGAGTGTTAGCGTGAGGGTCAGAGTGAGGGTTACGGTTAGGGTTAGGGTTAGGGTTAGGGTTAGGCTTAGGGTCAGGGTTAGGGTTAGGGTTAGGGTTAGGGTTAGGGTTAGGGTTAGGGTTAGGGTCAGGGTTAGGGTTAGGGTTAGGGTTAGGTTCAGGGTCAGGGTCAGGGTCAGGGTCAGGGTCAGGGTCAGGGTCAGGGTCAGGGTCAGGGTCAGGGTCAGGGTTAGGGTTAGGGTTAGGGTTAGGGTTAGGGTTAGGGTTAGTTTCAGGGTTAGGGTTAGGGTTAGGGTTAGGGTTAGGGTTAGGGTTAGGGTTAGGGTTAGGGTTAGGGTTAGGGTTAGGGTGAGGATAAGGGTTAGGGTGAGGGTTAGGGTGAGGATGAGGGTTAAGTTTAGGGTTAGGGTGAGGGTTAGGGTTTGGGTGATGTTTAGGGTGAGATTTAGGGTGAGGATGAGGGTTCGGGTGAGGGAGAGGCTTCAGGTGAGTTTGAGGGTTAGGGTGTGGGTGAGGATTAGGGTTAGGATGAGGGTGAAGGTTAGGTTTAGGGTTAGTGTGAGGTTGAGAGTTAGGGGTAGGGTTAGGGTTGGGGTTAGGGTTAGGGTTAGCGTTAATGTGAGGGTTAGGGAGAGGGGTAGGCGTAGGGTTAGGGTGAGGTTTAGGGTGAATGTGAGGGTTAAGGTGAGAGTGAGGTTAAGGGTTAGGGTTAGGGTTAGGGTGAGGGTGAGGGTCAGTGTTAAGATTAGGGTTAGGGTTAGGGGTATTGAGAGGGTGAGGGTGAGGGTTAGGGTTAAGGTTAGTGTGAGGGTTAGGTTTAGGGTGAGGGTTAGGTTTAGGTTGAGGGTTAGGTTAAGGGTAAGGTTTACGGTGAGGGTTAGGGTTAGGGTTAGGGTTAGGGTGAGGGTCAGGGTGAGGTTTAGGGTCAGGTAGAGGGTTAGGGTTAGGCTGAGATGTAGGGTTAAGTTGATGTTTATTGTGAGGGTGAGGGTGAGGGTGAAGGTTAGGGTTAGGGTGATGTTTAGGGTGAGGTTTAGGGTTAGGGTAAGGTTTAGGGTTCGGGTGAGTGTGATGGTTAGGGTGTGGGTGAGGGTTTGGGTTAGGTTGAGTGTTAGGGTGACGGTGAGTGTTACAGTGAGGTTGAGGGTTAGGGTTAGGTTTAGGGTGAGGGTTAGGTTTAGGGTGAGGGTTCGGATGAGGGTTAGCGTGAGGGGTAGGTTTAGGGTTAGGGTGAGGGTTAGGTTTAGGCTGAGGGTTAGAGTTAGGTTTAGGGTGAGGTAAGGGTTATGGTGAGGGTTAAGTTGAGGGTGTGGGTGAGGGTTTTGTTTAGGTAAGGGTTAGGGTTAGAGTTAGGGTGAGGATTAGGGGAGGGTGAAGGTTAAGTTGAGGGGTAGGGTTAGGATGAGGCTTAGGGTTAGGGTTAGGGTGAGGGTTAGCGTTAGAGTGATGTTTAGTATGAGGGTGAGGGTTAATGTTAGGGTTAGCGTTAGGGAAAGTTTAGGGTTAGGGTTAGGGTGAGGGTTAGGGTGAGAGGTAAGTTTAGGGTTAGGGTGAAGGTTAGGGTTAGAGTTAGGGTTTGGTTTAGAGGGTTACGGTTAGGTTGATGTTTAGGGTGAGGGTGAGGGTTAGGATGAGGGTGAGGTTGAGGTTTAGGTTGAGGGTGAAGGTGAGGGTTACGGTTAAGGTTTGGGTTTGGGTGAGTGTGAGGGTTAGGGTTAGGATGATCATTAGGGTTATTGTTTGGGTTAGGGTTAGGGTGAGGGTGAGGGTTAGGGTTAGGGAAAGGATGAGGGTAAGGGTTAGGGTGAGGGTTAAGGTGAGGATAAGGTTTAGGGTTAGGGTTAGGGTGAGTGTTAGCGTGAGGGTCAGAGTGAGGGTTACGGTTAGGGTTAGGGTTAGGGTTAGGGTTAGGCTTAGGGTCAGGGTTAGGGTTAGGGTTAGGGTTAGGGTTAGGGTTAGGGTTAGGGTTAGGGTCAGGGTTAGGGTTAGGGTTAGGGTTAGGTTCAGGGTCAGGGTTAGGGTTAGGGTTAGGGGTAGGTTCAGGGTCAGGGTCAGGGTCAGGGTCAGGGTCAGGGTCAGGGTCAGGGTCAGGGTCAGGGTCAGGGTCAGGGTTAGGGTCAGGGTTAGGGTTAGGGTTAGGGTTAGGGTTAGGGTTAGGTTTAGGGTCAGGGTTAGGGTTAGGGTTAGGGTTAGGGTGAGGATAAGGGTTAGGGTGAGGGTTAGGGTGAGGATGAGGGTTAAGTTTAGGGTTAGGGTGAGGGTTAGGGTTTGGGTGATGTTTAGGGTGAGATTTAGGGTGAGGATGAGGGTTCGGGTGAGGGAGAGGCTTCAGGTGAGTTTGAGGGTTAGGGTGTGGGTGAGGATTAGGGTTAGGATGAGGGTGAAGGTTAGGTTTAGGGTTAGTGTGAGGTTGAGAGTTAGGGGTAGGGTTAGGGTTGGGGTTAGGGTTAGGGTTAGCGTTAATGTGAGGGTTAGGGAGAGGGGTAGGCGTAGGGTTAGGGTGAGGTTTAGGGTGAATGTGAGGGTTAAGGTGAGAGTGAGGTTAAGGGTTAGGGTTAGGGTTAGGGTGAGGGTGAGGGTCAGTGTTAAGATTAGGGTTAGGGTTAGGGGTATTGAGAGGGTGAGGGTGAGGGTTAGGGTTAAGGTTAGTGTGAGGGTTAGGTTTAGGGTGAGGGTTAGGTTTAGGTTGAGGGTTAGGTTAAGGGTAAGGTTTACGGTGAGGGTTAGGGTTAGGGTTAGGGTTAGGGTGAGGGTCAGGGTGAGGTTTAGGGTCAGGTAGAGGGTTAGGGTTAGGCTGAGATGTAGGGTTAAGTTGATGTTTATTGTGAGGGTGAGGGTGAGGGTGAAGGTTAGGGTTAGGGTGATGTTTAGGGTGAGGTTTAGGGTTAGGGTAAGGTTTAGGGTTCGGGTGAGTGTGATGGTTAGGGTGTGGGTGAGGGTTTGGGTTAGGTTGAGTGTTAGGGTGACGGTGAGTGTTACAGTGAGGTTGAGGGTTAGGGTTAGGTTTAGGGTGAGGGTTAGGTTTAGGGTGAGGGTTCGGATGAGGGTTAGCGTGAGGGGTAGGTTTAGGGTTAGGGTGAGGGTTAGGTTTAGGCTGAGGGTTAGAGTTAGGTTTAGGGTGAGGTAAGGGTTATGGTGAGGGTTAAGTTGAGGGTGTGGGTGAGGGTTTTGTTTAGGTAAGGGTTAGGGTTAGAGTTAGGGTGAGGATTAGGGGAGGGTGAAGGTTAAGTTGAGGGGTAGGGTTAGGATGAGGCTTAGGGTTAGGGTTAGGGTGAGGGTTAGCGTTAGAGTGATGTTTAGTATGAGGGTGAGGGTTAATGTTAGGGTTAGCGTTAGGGAAAGTTTAGGGTTAGGGTTAGGGTGAGGGTTAGGGTGAGAGGTAAGTTTAGGGTTAGGGTGAAGGTTAGGGTTAGAGTTAGGGTTTGGTTTAGAGGGTTACGGTTAGGTTGATGTTTAGGGTGAGGGTGAGGGTTAGGATGAGGGTGAGGTTGAGGTTTAGGTTGAGGGTGAAGGTGAGGGTTACGGTTAAGGTTTGGGTTTGGGTGAGTGTGAGGGTTAGGGTTAGGATGATCATTAGGGTTATTGTTTGGGTTAGGGTTAGGGTGAGGGTGAGGGTTAGGGTTAGGGAAAGGATGAGGGTAAGGGTTAGGGTGAGGGTTAAGGTGAGGATAAGGTTTAGGGTTAGGGTTAGGGTGAGTGTTAGCGTGAGGGTCAGAGTGAGGGTTACGGTTAGGGTTAGGGTTAGGGTTAGGGTTAGGCTTAGGGTCAGGGTTAGGGTTAGGGTTAGGGTTAGGGTTAGGGTTAGGGTTAGGGTTAGGGTCAGGGTTAGGGTTAGGGTTAGGGGTAGGTTCAGGGTCAGGGTCAGGGTCAGGGTCAGGGTCAGGGTCAGGGTCAGGGTCAGGGTCAGGGTCAGGGTCAGGGTTAGGGTCAGGGTTAGGGTTAGGGTTAGGGTTAGGGTTAGGGTTAGGGTTAGGGTTAGGGTCAGGGTTAGGGTTAGGGTTAGGGTTAGGGTGAGGATAAGGGTTAGGGTGAGGGTTAGGGTGAGGATGAGGGTTAAGTTTAGGGTTAGGGTGAGGGTTAGGGTTTGGGTGATGTTTAGGGTGAGATTTAGGGTGAGGATGAGGGTTCGGGTGAGGGAGAGGCTTCAGGTGAGTTTGAGGGTTAGGGTGTGGGTGAGGATTAGGGTTAGGATGAGGGTGAAGGTTAGGTTTAGGGTTAGTGTGAGGTTGAGAGTTAGGGGTAGGGTTAGGGTTGGGGTTAGGGTTAGGGTTAGCGTTAATGTGAGGGTTAGGGAGAGGGGTAGGCGTAGGGTTAGGGTGAGGTTTAGGGTGAATGTGAGGGTTAAGGTGAGAGTGAGGTTAAGGGTTAGGGTTAGGGTTAGGGTGAGGGTGAGGGTCAGTGTTAAGATTAGGGTTAGGGTTAGGGGTATTGAGAGGGTGAGGGTGAGGGTTAGGGTTAAGGTTAGTGTGAGGGTTAGGTTTAGGGTGAGGGTTAGGTTTAGGTTGAGGGTTAGGTTAAGGGTAAGGTTTACGGTGAGGGTTAGGGTTAGGGTTAGGGTTAGGGTGAGGGTCAGGGTGAGGTTTAGGGTCAGGTAGAGGGTTAGGGTTAGGCTGAGATGTAGGGTTAAGTTGATGTTTATTGTGAGGGTGAGGGTGAGGGTGAAGGTTAGGGTTAGGGTGATGTTTAGGGTGAGGTTTAGGGTTAGGGTAAGGTTTAGGGTTCGGGTGAGTGTGATGGTTAGGGTGTGGGTGAGGGTTTGGGTTAGGTTGAGTGTTAGGGTGACGGTGAGTGTTACAGTGAGGTTGAGGGTTAGGGTTAGGTTTAGGGTGAGGGTTAGGTTTAGGGTGAGGGTTCGGATGAGGGTTAGCGTGAGGGGTAGGTTTAGGGTTAGGGTGAGGGTTAGGTTTAGGCTGAGGGTTAGAGTTAGGTTTAGGGTGAGGTAAGGGTTATGGTGAGGGTTAAGTTGAGGGTGTGGGTGAGGGTTTTGTTTAGGTAAGGGTTAGGGTTAGAGTTAGGGTGAGGATTAGGGGAGGGTGAAGGTTAAGTTGAGGGGTAGGGTTAGGATGAGGCTTAGGGTTAGGGTTAGGGTGAGGGTTAGCGTTAGAGTGATGTTTAGTATGAGGGTGAGGGTTAATGTTAGGGTTAGCGTTAGGGAAAGTTTAGGGTTAGGGTTAGGGTGAGGGTTAGGGTGAGAGGTAAGTTTAGGGTTAGGGTGAAGGTTAGGGTTAGAGTTAGGGTTTGGTTTAGAGGGTTACGGTTAGGTTGATGTTTAGGGTGAGGGTGAGGGTTAGGATGAGGGTGAGGTTGAGGTTTAGGTTGAGGGTGAAGGTGAGGGTTACGGTTAAGGTTTGGGTTTGGGTGAGTGTGAGGGTTAGGGTTAGGATGATCATTAGGGTTATTGTTTGGGTTAGGGTTAGGGTGAGGGTGAGGGTTAGGGTTAGGGAAAGGATGAGGGTAAGGGTTAGGGTGAGGGTTAAGGTGAGGATAAGGTTTAGGGTTAGGGTTAGGGTGAGTGTTAGCGTGAGGGTCAGAGTGAGGGTTACGGTTAGGGTTAGGGTTAGGGTTAGGGTTAGGCTTAGGGTCAGGGTTAGGGTTAGGGTTAGGGTTAGGGTTAGGGTTAGGGTTAGGGTCAGGGTTAGGGTTAGGGTCAGGGTCAGGGTCAGGGTCAGGGTCAGGGTCAGGGTCAGGGTCAGGGTCAGGGTTAGGGTCAGGGTTAGGGTTAGGGTTAGGGTTAGGGTTAGGGTTAGGGTTAGGGTTAGGGTCAGGGTTAGGGTTAGGGTTAGGGTTAGGGTTAGGGTTAGGGTTAGGGTTAGGGTTAGGGTGAGGATAAGGGTTAGGGTGAGGGTTAGGGTGAGGATGAGGGTTAAGTTTAGGGTTAGGGTGAGGGTTAGGGTTTGGGTGATGTTTAGGGTGAGATTTAGGGTGAGGATGAGGGTTCGGGTGAGGGAGAGGCTTCAGGTGAGTTTGAGGGTTAGGGTGTGGGTGAGGATTAGGGTTAGGATGAGGGTGAAGGTTAGGTTTAGGGTTAGTGTGAGGTTGAGAGTTAGGGGTAGGGTTAGGGTTGGGGTTAGGGTTAGGGTTAGCGTTAATGTGAGGGTTAGGGAGAGGGGTAGGCGTAGGGTTAGGGTGAGGTTTAGGGTGAATGTGAGGGTTAAGGTGAGAGTGAGGTTAAGGGTTAGGGTTAGGGTTAGGGTGAGGGTGAGGGTCAGTGTTAAGATTAGGGTTAGGGTTAGGGGTATTGAGAGGGTGAGGGTGAGGGTTAGGGTTAAGGTTAGTGTGAGGGTTAGGTTTAGGGTGAGGGTTAGGTTTAGGTTGAGGGTTAGGTTAAGGGTAAGGTTTACGGTGAGGGTTAGGGTTAGGGTTAGGGTTAGGGTGAGGGTCAGGGTGAGGTTTAGGGTCAGGTAGAGGGTTAGGGTTAGGCTGAGATGTAGGGTTAAGTTGATGTTTATTGTGAGGGTGAGGGTGAGGGTGAAGGTTAGGGTTAGGGTGATGTTTAGGGTGAGGTTTAGGGTTAGGGTAAGGTTTAGGGTTCGGGTGAGTGTGATGGTTAGGGT